>NC_063354.1:29327604-29356047 GCF_021869965.1 Rhincodon typus
CTTGGCCTGCTGTGTTCATCCAGCTCTACACCTTGTTATCTTTGTTACCACAGCCTGCCGTTACACACTGACTGTTATTAGTCAGTAATAGTCTCCATTAATGACTATTCACCCTCCCAGCCTGATCATTATCAACTCTTTGTCCAACTGCTCTTCTCTCTTTAGGCTCTATCCTATCGTTTACTCGCCTCGCCACCCCACCCCTCCCTCCCAATTTTTCTGCAAATAAACTGACGTCTTCCCAGCCACCATCTGTTCTGAGGAAGGTCACTGGACCCAAAAAGTTAACTCTGTTTTTCTTCCTTCACAGCTGCTGCCAGACCTGCTGAGGTTTTCCAGCAACTTCTGATTTTGTTCCTGATTTACAGCATCCGCAGTTCTTTCGGTTGTTATTTGAGACTTTGTTCAGGGAGCTTCACTGTCCACTTTTTTTATTCAAAGCAGGAGGGATGTGATCTCCACATAAAGTAATTTGCCAGCCTCAAACTCCTCTTTGATTTTTCTGTGCTGTATGATGTTCATAAGAACTTCTGCAATGTGCTTATAGTTTAAAACAAACTGGTGGTGCAGAATCCCAATGGAACCAGTACCCAAGGCTTTCTCTTCTCTCATGCAGCTTTGTTTAGTATATTTATTTGTAATGATCCACCATGAAAATCTGAATTTGTCCCCTCATCTGCCACTAGAGGTGTGTTACCTGTTTCATTCATCCCTGTGCACCCTCCTCCTCTTCTGCAACCATGATTATGTTACACTGGGACAGACCAGTATTTGGTTTTTATGTCAAATTTTCAGTATTTTGCATTGGTATCACTGTCTGATCAGAACTGTGCTCCAGTATTGTACAGTGAATTCCTTGTCTGCATTTAATTTTTGTAGCTGAATCATTAATAGCATTTCGAGGTTCAGAATAGTGGGCGGGGAGGAGATGCACTCCATTTTAGTTTCAGTAATATGATCCTTTGTGTACTTTGGCAATAGTTTACTTCCCAGAACTGGTTTAGTGAGTTGTACTTGTACTGTGAGGATAGCAGAAATTTGTTTGTGAACTTCTGGATTCAACCAGGACTTTGACACTTGTGTCCTGCCCCTAAAATAATGGTCGCCTGCTCATGTCACAGCCACGCACTGCCACTGACCTTGCTGCTTTGTTTCTTGATCTTACTCCAATTCAGAGCTTTTGAGATGCCCCTGTCATTCCTTCCTCTTCTCTCCAGTTTCCACTTTACGTGTTGCTATCTCACTTGTTTGTTTTTCTCTACCAGTGATCAGTTCTGACTTGAGACCTTTTTCACCTGTTGTGGTCATCTATTGTTCCCTGCCCGTTCCTCTTCATTGAAAGATTGTTTAACTAAAACCACATGAGAGAGTGAAAAGATAAAACCTTGCTTTAAATTGCCAGACCACAAGTAAATGCTTGACGTTGAGAAAGGTTCAAACTCCTCCAATAGACCAAACTGTTCATCCATGCTATAAACCCTGAGCCATCGTAATCTTCGTTTATTGGTGGTGGCTATAACATTGTTTCTCCAGAATATTGATGCTCATTCAGTCTGAAGCAAACATCAGCAATTAGTAATAGAGATAACAAGGTGTAGAGCTGGATGAACACAGCAGGCAAAGCAGCATCAGAGGAGCAGGAAGGCTGACGTTTCTGAAGAAGGGTCTAGGCCCAAAATGTCAGCCTTCCTGCTCCTCTGATGCTGCTTGGCCTGCTGTGTTCATCCAGCTCTACACCTTCCTATCTCCGATTCTCCAGCATCTGCAGTTCCTGCTATCTCATCAGCAATTAGTATTTATGCAGCTGCCAGAATCATAGAATTCCTATAGTGTGGAGGCAGGCCAATTGCCCCATCGAGACCACACCGGCCCTCTGAAGAACATCCCACACACCTATCTTAGCCCTGTAACCCTGCATTTCCTATGGCTAATCCACCTAGCCTGCATATTCCTGGACACGCTGGGCATTTTAGCATGGCCACTATCAGCCCTGAGGTGATTCCTCGAAGTGTGGTCCCACCATGGTTAAGCACTTAAGATAGACAGATTATAATGTTCCAACTTAAAGCTTTATTTCTTTATTTTCAACTTACACATTGCAGACCCTCTTAGGCTTAATGTTTTTAACATTACTTTGTATGTTTTACACTATACTATTAATACTGCAATGTTTAACTCTTCTTTCTTTCTGCCTTGTTCTTAAGATTCTGTATCAAGGTATTTGTACCTAAAGGTGGTGCCTTGTGTGGTGACACTATACACTTTTTTCACTGTACTCCTGTAACTTTTATGCCGGAGTATGTGTGACAATAAAATCAAAATCAAAATCAAATGACCTAACTTGCATATCTTGGGATTGAGAGGTAATAAGAGACCTAGAGGAAACCTACACGGACTGGGGAGAAGATGCAAACTTCATATAGTCACTGGAGAGTGGAATCGAACCCAGGCCCCTGGTGCTGTGAGGCAGCAGTGTTAACCACCAAGCCTCATGTCCCCCTTTAATGTAACAAAATGATGTAATTTACTTCAGTGGAATATTATGGAACAATAAGATTCATAGCCTGTAAGAAGGTATTTGGTCAGATGACTAAAAGATTTTTTTTTTAGTGCCTTAGAGGGAAGTAATCTTTAGAGAGAAGTGGTCATTTGGTCATTTAGCTCAGTGTGATTTTTGCTCAGTGCATATCGACTCCTGTGTATCTCAACTATAATAGTTATCCTTCAGAAGTACTTGATTAGCTGCAAAATTGAGGGAACTCTTATTTTAAAAGCTGTATATAAATCACTTTTTATTTTAAACCATCAATGTTGCATCACAAGGTAAAACTAAGTGTTAACAATGATGCTTGAATATTGCAACCAGCAGGTTACTTACATTTCATTCCTTTAAAAACTTTTTACCAGAAGTTCAGAATAACATGGCAGCTTGTGATAAAGGAGTCACCTAAATAGAAGTTTGCAAATAGTCTAATCTGAATCTGTCTCAATCGCTCTGTCGCAGGATAGACTTAGACTTAGTTGGGAAGAGACTTTTTTGTGTTTTGGGCACCAAAGGCAATTGGTTTGGCTCTCCCAATATTTAGTTGGAAGATGTTTCAGTTCATAGAGCGCTGGATGTTTGGAGAGGAGGGAGGGTGAGAGACTTAACAATGAGATTGAGCTAGTATCTAATTCTACATGTAGAAACATGCTACGTTTTTTGGATGATGTTGCTGAGGGACATCAAGTAGATAACAAATAAGCAAAATAAGAGGTTACATCCTTCTGGGAACACCAGGCATAACTGCAGTGAAGAAAAACCATTGCAGGCTGTGTGTTTTGTGTGTGTGCATGTTTTGTGTATCTAAGATGTGATGGTTCTATTCACATTGGATCTGATTGCAATTGACTTGGTACTAAAAACAAATACACGAGAAGTGTCCTTATTCGGGTCCAGGGGTTTTCCTCGCCTGTGCCTGTACCACTTGACTCCTTTCCAGAGCATACTGGTCTGTCTGCCCCCAGGAAAGTACAGACATCATTAAAGGGGAAGTTGAAACTTCAGTGTTTTAGTCTGTTGGTCTGGATGGTTTTGTGCTGTTGCTTGGTTTTTTTAGTGTGCTTTTCAGTGAGTTGCAGGTACTACATGAATTGTATCTCCGTTTAGTTACTGAAGGTATTCAGTAGGACTGTGCTAACGGAAGCTGTATTGTCCAGTCATTGTGTTCTCTGGCTTGAAGCTATAACATCATTGTTTGTTTATGTTAAGTTGCTTTCTCTGTATTTTGGAAACCTGCTCATTTTGTCAATCCAGCTGCTAAGTTTCTACCACCACCAATTTGGAGCAAGTGAACTCTGTCTGGTATTGATGCAGTGTAGTGTGGTTATTGAGTTGGGGAGCTAAATATGGCTGTCTAATGTCTGGTTGTAATGCAGAATACAATTATTTGGTTTTTTTCAAGCTTCTTTCTCTAGCGAGCAAGAGGTGCCAATTAAACAACAGTCAGCGAATTTACTAAAACTGTCAACTATTTAATAATTGTTAGCAACAACTTTTGAAAACAAATGAGTGATGACTCCAGACTTATGGTTTGAAATGGCTTTTTAGGAAAGCAGTAATCCTGTGAAAGCATATTGGGGACACAATTTTGTGGTGAGTGAGTGACTGACTCTTTTTGGAGATGTATTGATCCACTTCTAAAGAAGAAAGAATAACCTTTCTCTTTGATACCGAGCAGAACGTAATGGTATTTAATAGGGACACTGGAATTGTTTGTCTCAAGACTGATCTGATCTGAACTGAACCCATGCATGCTTTGCATTTTGAACAGTGCAGTGATCTTGACACTGAGGTCTAAGCAAGGTTTGCTGGAAGAAGTTAGCACTTAAATGATCAAATATTGTTCATTTGAGATAGCTCGGCCTGATGCTACAACTGGGTTTGGTGCCCTGGGCTGGCAAAAGGGGAGGAAATCGGTTCAAGTTCTAGTCCTATATTTTAAAGAAATTGACCCTTATCTCTGCCTTCACGCTTAACTGAAGTATATACAATATTTTATGCATTGAAATGGAGACAGGATTTGTTTTATATCCATGATTGATTAATATTTAATGGCTATATTCCTGCCGTTGTATCCCAACTGGAATAAGCACCCTCAGGAGGGAAGAACATGAGTAGAGAAGTATTGCTGATTAGTACCACACAAGCTATTGACTCAAACCTTCTTGACTTGGATTGCTAGCTTTACTAGTGCAAATAAATTGTTCCATTCTTCCTTATTGCAGTAGGTGGTAAATGAATCTTGCATGTGAAAACTCCTTGTTCATGAAACTCTATCTTGTCTTTGAAAAATTAATATAATGGCATTAGATGCACTGTGCTTGGGGTAGTTGTTTTATTCTCAATTGGCTGAACACTACTGTATAGCGATGCTGGTGTCAAGATAACGAATATCTAATTTAAACCAGTTTGAACAGCCAAAGGATGTCTTGTAGACTGCTATTGCAACTTTGCTACAAAGGTCCTTCAAGTAGCACCTAGACTTTACAGTTGAATTGTTTTGGCGTTGGTTGAAGGCTGATTTGTTGGTCAGGACTCAACAAGAACTCCCCTAAAGTGAGACAGCTAAGGCTTCGTTTTCACATCATTGAAAATAGACAGCTCCTTCCAAAATGCAATACTACCTCAGCTCTACAGTCTGCCTGCTGTGATCCTCTGATTTGGGTGAGTAACTATCACTAAACCAAAACCTGGACTAACAATGATTCTGCTAGCATGTGAGCAGCAGTATAGAAAGTCCTTGAAAGCCACTAAGGATGAAATACATGTAGGCTGTAGGTTTAATGTTATGCAGCTGTCTTTGAACCCTACTGTTTGAGACCAATGACAGTGGTTGTGGTTCAGGTAAGGAACTTGTGGTATTGGACTTGGCACTGTAGCTTTTAGAGGCTGCTTGAGCCTCACTTGCAGAGTAGGCTGAGCACTTGTACATTCGGGGGGCCTGTTCATACTGAACTGGGATCAGACTTGTTGTCCTAGTTTGTGGGAATTTTTGTTTGGTGAAGGAAATATCTTGGTCATGGCATTTCTTTTTTTTATAAAGTAGTTTGGAACGAAGTTAAACTTTGGCTGAAACCCAAACCTTGGAACTGATCTTTTGACATGTTCTCCAGTGAGCTGACAGCTTTTCCAATCACAAAGCAAGCATGACAAATGAACTCTGAATTACAGCCAGGAGGTGATATGTGTTTGCCATCTAGATCCTGTAATCTCTCTTCTATTTAACATGTGCTCAGCTCTGATTTTAACTGTAGCCATTGTTTTCTGGGGATTCATCCGTATCTTTCCAGAAAATGTCCCAGCTCTGAATGTATGCAATACTGATAATAGAATAATGGTTTCATACATTATTTGTACCAACTTTATCATACTAGATTTAGTCTTTCACAAGTGTCCTTCAGATCAGCAGTCCATGACTTCCTTTTAAGTTGTTTTCTTGGAAATCACTGAAACCTGAGTGTGTGTGTTTTTTTTTTGAAGCAGTTTGCCCTTAAGCACCAAAAAAAGCCCCAGGGAAATATGTGACAGAAGCAAATGAGAGGAATGTCCACCCTGTATGCGGAAGTGAGAATCTGAACCGTTTCTTCAATAAGGGGATGGGGTTAAATGAGGAAGAGAGGCACTAAGACAGGGATTAAGGTGAAGAGACAGGTTGAGTAGCTTGTGTTCTCATTCTACATGCAACTTTTTTAATTTGCGGAAACTGATGTTATATTGCCCAATGATTGATATATGCTTTTAAATGTTGCAAAAGGATTTTAAATTATTAGTTGGATCATTATTTAGTATGTTGTCATTAATGGTGGAATAATAGTCTTGATGTTTAATCTCCTACATCATGGTAAGTTAGCCAGCATGCTTAAGTCTTGTGACAATTCAAGTTTTTTTTTAAACTGTTTTGTGTACCCCCGATATCATAAACTAAAAATGGTAGTAACTGGTTGGTTGAAAGAACCCTTGGTTTACCAGGTTGAGGGTGGAAATTTGACCTCTTGAAAGAGTAGCCAGCTGAGGAATGTCCGTTTCCCAGTCTGGTTTGGCCAAGTTGTTCAACACATTTCAAGCTGTCAAGCTATTAAACCGAGCATTAAGCCATGAGATAGTAGTTCACTTCCCTCTGAAGAAGGAATCCAAATGATGGAGATGTGGTATGGGAGGAGTTCCTGAACTGACTTCCTGAAAGCTATCCCACTCCCCTGCTATTACTCCATTATGCTATAAAATTTGTTTTCCAAGTAGACATTGAATTCCTTTTGAAAGTTCTTGCTTCCTCTGCCCTCTTATTCAAGCAGCACCCTTTCTAGACAATCATAATTGAGTAGATAATAAAAACTCCCAATTGTCACAATTGGATGTGGTAGAAATCTAGCCCCAACTATTGAGAATCATTGTTGACTTAAGTATTTTATTCCAGTATGCACAATTTCCCCAAGCTTGTGCCCGAGACTCTTAACTGGAAAACACCAGACCCAGTTTCATACTTAACAAGAACTACTATCATTTGCAAATAGTTGTTTACTTATGTGTAGAATCTATGAACTATCAACACAACTCCACTAGTTTTAACTCTAACTTCCCTTACACACACTTTCTTTTTAAAAAGAAAACATTGGTGTTATGTCTGGAAGGGAAAATACTGAAAACCTGTTCAATGGGCCCAGTCTGCAGCTTTTGTTGAGGTGATTCTTTTTGCTTGCCAGGACTTGCTGTTCTTCAAACTCTCCCTCTTGTCCAGGTCCTTGTCACCTCTTTGTAGGAGGCACAGATGATTAGTAGATTTAGCTGCAAAGTTTTTTATTTATAGATTTAAAGAAAATAGCTTATGGCAATTGAAGTAAAAGAAAATGACATTTGTCAGGCATTGCATTTTTGAGAGAGCCACACCATCTACACTTTTTCAGGTCTCTGAAAGTGTCTGCAGTGCCATTCTCACATGCAAGCTGTTCAATTTTCCAACAGCTAATCATTTCAGTTAGCTAGTGTCACAGTGGCCCTTGTCATCCTAAACTAGTCACTGGTTCATGAACCAATCAGCTACTTGTTGCCGGCACATGCTACTTTGAATGCCCTCTACGTCTACAATCTCCTATACTGCTCAAGTCAAGGGGCAGTGTAATGGCAAATTTAAAGTATGTTTCAGTAACTTTCTTTTTAAGTGCAGCAATTACTTGCACAATCGTTTTGTTTTAAAACAGCCTTTTTCATCAGGAACTAAAATTGTGGAAAACGATATGGTCTTTACACCATTTGCTTTTCTTAACCCTTATGTTTGATTTCTTTTGCCACTAGTTACTGACTTTACTACTTCTGGAAAGTTTCATTCTATTCACTCAAGTCCCATGAAAAGTGAATTTTATACGTTTCTGACTCTTGATCTGATCATGTACAAACTCAATATTACTTAGTTGAAGTTCACGTGTCATTTTGGTTGCATGGGTCTGCCTTACAGGCCCCTTTCTCAGTATAATGCTGAATAGCTGATCCTGTTCTGGTATTCCTGATATTCAGTCATACTTTTGAGTTTAGCACTAGACTATCATGAAAATCACTTTGGTAATAAGATTGTAATTTGAAGTAAGTGTGCAAAGCACAGTGTGATACTAAGAGGAGTTGTTTTTTTTCTTTTGCTTAGCTCTAAAAGTCTAATTCAACTCTGACAACAGTTATAGGTTTTTTATCTGATCACTCCTATGAGGTCCCTTGGGATGTTTTTGAATATAAATGCAAGTTATTGCATGACAAGAGAACTTTAATTTCCATAATGCTTTTTATACCCTCGGGATGTCTCGCATTGTTTTACAGCCATATAAAATGTAGTAGAATCACTGTGTTATGGTGGAGGGAGAAAAGCAGTTAGTCAGTGCACAGCAGCTAAATGATGTGGGAGGCGGAGCAGCCAGTGTTTGTAGAAGGGAGTAAATGCTCGGTTACTTTGCTTATTTAAGGATATTACATGGAAGATTCCCCAGCACCACCTTTGAATAATGTCAGGGGACTTTTTGACATCCAGCTGAGAGGGCAGACTAGCTTTCATATCCTGTACTGCTCTTAAATGAAAGCTTAGATTGTCTGTCTGTTTGAAGGCTTCAGGGTGAGCCTTAATCCTACAACTTCCAAGCCCAAACTCTGCATAGTAACGGCAGCATCAGTGGAAGGCAGAATATTGCATGTTTGTGGAATAAATACCCATGAATGCATCTTGGTGAGTCCAAGAGTGAGATCTAACTGAAGAAGGCAGGTGATGAATGACTAAACTGTTTGCAACAAACATTCAAGCTTGTCCCTTTCTACTTGAGAGTAGATTTGAGGGTAACGCTAGGTTGTGAGAAAGTAGTGATAAACTAAGCACGAAAGGTGAAGATGTGGTTGAGCAGAATAACTGATAGTTGCAGCAGCATGACTGTGAATGGAAGGTCAGAGGTGGATGTACAAATTTTGGAAGTACATGGAGGTGAATTAGTGTTTTCCAGGAGTAAATGCAGACATTGTAGTGAAGAACAGAGCAAGGAAGTGATCAGAGATCACTTTTCCCCCCTGTGGTTGATATGAGGAGAGTTGAGGCCATGTGAGATCACCAAGGTCAAAGAGTGATTGATTGATTGATTGATTGATTGTGAAGGGAGAGGAATGAATTGAAAAAAGCAAGATGCTTTGAGATAAATGGAGCTTGAAATCCTTCATTGCAGAAGCTAAGAAAGGAAAGCAGTGAACATCTGAGAATTTACATTTTTGTTTTCCAGTGCCCTCTTAGCTAAAAGTGCCTTCCTTTTTTTTTCTTTTTCTTCCCCCCCACACCCCCAACCAACCTCTGTAAACAAAAACTATAAAGTACTGCCTGTGTTTTAACTTAAATCAAATCCTATTTATCCATCAACCCGGTGTTCATTTGACTTGTTTGGCTGGCTCCAGTTGTAAAATTTCTTTCTTGTCTTTATTTTCAGCGGCCTTGCCCTTCCTATCTTTTAGTACCCTGCAACTTGCTACCCTCCAATCTATCTACTCTTTAATTTCTAGCCCCTTTACATAGCCACAGTGTGGCTGCCTACTTAGTTTCCTGGGCTTAAAGCTGTGGAATTCCCCAACTAAACCTTTCATTTTCTGTTTAGTCACCTTTCCTGAAATGAATGCCATTATATTTACCTGTATTGTTAAAGCACCCGGGAGATCCTTGCCTTGGAGTGTCAGTCTGAATGTTTGCTCTGCATTGATGTGGAGAGGAGAGGAGCGAAGCGAAAAGCTTTTGTAGTAGTGTTACTGGAAGAAAAGAGAAAGCATATGCGTAGAGAAAGTGTGAATAGTAGGATAGCAGCTGTATAAATGTTGAGTAGTGGAATTAAGCATCAGGAAAAAGTACAAATCCTATTCATTCAAATGGTTCCAAGGAAAATGAAGTTCAGTATTGTGGATAGATCGGAGAAGCTGGAGTGCTCTGGTTTGGATAAAGTTTGAGGAAAATTTTTGGCAGATACAAAATCACAAGGGACGTAGACAAATTGGAAGAATTTCTTCCCATCCAAATGGTGGAAGGATTGAGCACTGGATGATGTTTTTTTTCAGGGTAACTGGCAACAGAACATGAAAATCAGAGATAAGCTGTTAAGGTCTGGAATACGCTGCTGATATGTACTGGTGACAGATTGAACTATGACTTTCAAAAGGAAATAGGATAATTATCAGAAGAGAACTTGGACTACCTTAAGTGAGTGAATGGGACTAGCTGAGATAACCAGGTGTAGAGTTGGATGAACACAGCAGGCCAAGCAGCATCAGAGGAACAGGAAGGCTGACATTTTGGGCCTAGACCCTCCTTCAGAAATGGACTAGCTAATTGGTTTAGGCATGTGCATGATGGACTGAATGGCTTCTTTCTGTACCATCAGCAATCTGATTCTAGAAAGCTTATGCCAGGTTCTATTGTTTGATTTTAAAATGTTAAACGTACTTGCTCTTGACAGCAACCAGTGGGAGGGTGACTTTTTAAAAAAAAAAAAAAATCACGTCACAGTTGACTCAAAGTTGGAGCTGCATTTTCTTTTTAGATGGGATATTTAAATAGTCCCTGCTACTGACATAACTGTGTGAAGGATTCCATGGCCCAACTTGAAGTGGAACGTGGATTTTCTAATCCCAGGTTCTGAATATGCTGTCTTTAAAATGCCTGTTTTAAAGAATGTTTTGTTGAAACCTCCCAGCCCCACTGACCAAGAACTAGACTGAGTTTTGAATTATATCCCACTTAAATCAGGCTGCATGTGCCATGAAATAACTGGATGTTAAGTCATGCATTATTTGTTCAGTAGTATAGAATGTTAGACTGTTAAACACACATTAATGTAATGAAGTTAAATGCTGGGAATCTGAAACTTTGCTTTAATGGATGGTAAAAGCAGAAAGCCCCTTGATTTGAAAGGTGTTTGTTTGGGTATACTTAGATGATCTGTGAAGCATTGGATCAAGAACTGGAAAGTGGGATTTGAACCAAGGATTCTTTTTGGCATAGTGGTAGTGTTCCCTACTGAGCCTGGAGGCCCAGGTTCAATTCCCACCTGCTCCCAAGGTGTGTAATTATGCTGAAAAAGTTGATTTGAACATAGCTAGGATTGATGGTTCCTTATCAGCTGTTATGAGTAATACTGCAAATTTCACTGATTCTATGATTAAGTTTCCAACTCAGTCACAGCTAATAGTTTTGGAAATGCTTAAATAATAGCATGTAATGGAGCCTGTTGTGTCACACCTGTACATAATGATTTGTTGGTGGGAAAGAGCTGTTTACGACTCACGAAAATGTATACTTCCAATCCTGTTAAACTTGTGCAAAATATTTATTTTTTTGTTAATAGCCTTTTGAAAATCCCCATTAACCATGTTCACATTGAATTTTGGAATGGATTTTTCTGAGACAAGGGAGTCTAGGTTTTTTGGGTGGGGTGAGGGCAGACAGCAAAGTGGAATGAAGGCCACAATTAATCAGCCATGAGACGTAGGAGCAGGATTAGGCCAATCGGCCCATTGAGTTTGTTTTGCCAGTCAATCATGACTGATCGTATTTTTAAACCCATTCTCTAGCCTTCTCCCCATAATCCTTGATCCTCTTAACACTACGAACTGATTTGTCTTAAATATACTCAATGACTTTGCCACAGAAGGCTGCGGAGGCAATGAATTCCATAAATTTGCTGGCTGAAGAAATTCCTCCTCAACTCAGTTCTGTCGGGTTGCCCCTTCACTTTTTGAGGCTGTGCCTTTGGGTCCGAGTCTCTCTTCTAATAATAGAAACAGCTTCTCCATGTCCACTCTATCCAGACCTCTCAGTATTCAAAGTTTCAATCTGATGCTCCACATCCTTCCAAACTCCGATCCAGAGTCCTCAACTGTTCCTCATGACAAGCAGTTCATCCCCAGGATTATTCTTGTAAACCACCTCTGGACCCCTTCCAACGGCGCCAATTTTCCCTTGGATACAGGGCCCAAAACTGCTCAAATTCAATCTGGTCTCTTCAGAGCCTTACTCAGCTGCTGCAGTACATCTCTGCTCTTGTATTCTGGCCCTCTTGAAATGAATGCTAACATTTTGCATTTTCTTCCCCAACTTTCAACTGAATCTCCATGCTAACATTGAGAATCTTGAACTAGGACTCCCAAGTGTTGCTGAAGTATTTCCCAGTTAAGCAAATCTGTGCCTCTCCTCTTCCTACCAAAATGCATATCCTCACACTTCTTCCACACGCATTCAATCTGTCCCTTCTTTACCTGCTCTTCCAGCCTGTCTAAGTTCTTCTGCAGCCTCCCTGCTTCCTCTCCACTATCTGTCCCTCACCTATCTTTGTGTTATCTGCAAATTTAGCAATAATGCCCTCTTCTTTGATCAAGATTGTTTAATATGAATAGTTGTGGTCCCAATACTGCCCCCTGCAGAACTCCTAGTTACTAGCTGCCACCTTTTTTAAAAAGACGGTTTTATCCCCTCTGTCTGCCTTCTATCTATCAGGCAAACCTCTGCCATGTGGCCTTAGCTTATTTAGCAGCCTCCTGTGCAGAACCTTGTCAAAGGCCCTGGAAATCTAAACAATTCATGTCCACAGGCTCTGCTTTTATCTAGCTAGCTCATTACCACCTCCAAAGAATTCTAACAGATCTTATAATCTTATCTTATTTAGTAGACCAGGCCAAAGGAGTTGAATGGCCTACATCTTCCTGATCCTGTGTTCTGTTATTGAAGATACAAGTCCTTGACAGATGAGGATAAGAAACTGATCTGTGGAGAAGAGCCTCATGAGGTGTAGTAGACTAGTGAGAATTGTTCGTGCCTCCTTGTCCTGCATCCTCATTGTCAAAGTCCTGAAGCACTATAGCAGCGTACAGAAACTAGGCCAATCGCTCTTGTGTCTGAACATGTGACAATTTATTGTAGAGCATATTCAAAAGCATTAAAAAGAATTCGACTTTAAGACGGTGCAGGACTGGATGAACACAGCAGGTCAAGCAGCATCATAGGAGCAGAGAGGCTGACGTTTCGGGCCTAGACCCTTCATCAGAAAAGGGGGAGGGGAAGGGGGTTCTGAAATAAGTAGGGAGAGTGGGAGATGGATAGAGGAGAGGATAGGTGGAGAGGAAACAAACAGGTCAAAGAGGCGGGGATGGGGCCAGTAAAGGTGAGTGTAGGTGGGGAGTTAGGGAGGGGATAGGTCAGTCCAGGGAGGACAGACAGGTCAAGGGGGCAGGATGAGGTTAGTCGGTAGGAGATGGATGTGTGGCTTGAGGTGGGAGGAGGGGATAGGTGGGAGGAAGAACAGGTTAGGGAGGCAGGGACGAGCTGGACTGGTTTTGGGATGCGGTAGGGGGAGGGGAGATTTTGAAACTTGTGAAATCCACATTGATACCATTAGGCTGCAGGGTTCCCAAGCGGAATATGAGTTGCTGTTCCTGCAACCTTCGGGTGGCATCGTTGTGGCACTGCAGGAGGCCCAGGATGGACATGTCGTCTGAGGAATGGGAGAGGGAGTTGAAATGGTTCGCGACTGGGAGGTGCAGTTGTTTATTGCGAACCGAGCGTAGGTGTTCTGCAAAGCGGTCCCCGAGCCTCCGCTTGGTTTCCCCGATGTAGAGGAAGCCACACCGGGTACAGCGGATGCAGTATACCACATTGGCAGATGTGCAGGTGAACATCTGCTTGATGTGGAAAGTCTTCTTGGGGCCTGGGATGGGGGTGAGGGAGGAGGTATGGGGGCAGGTGTAGCACTTCCTGCGGTTGCAGGGAAAAGTGCCGGGTGTGGTGGAGCTGGAGGGGAGTGTGGAGCGGACAAGGGAGTCACAGAGAGAGTTGTCCCTCCAGAAAGCAGATAAGGGTGGGGAGGGAAAGATGTCTTTGGTGGTGGGGTCGGATTGCAGATGGCGGAAGTGTCGGAGGATGATGCGTTGGATCCGGAGGTTGGTGGGGTGGTACGTGAGGACGAGGGGGATTCTTTTTTGGTTCTTATTGCGTGGACAGGGTGTGAGGGATGAGTTGTGGGAGACACGGTTGAGGGCGTTCTCGACCACTGACGGGGGGAAGTTACGGTCCTTGAAAAACGAGGACAACTCAGATGTACGGGAGTGAAATGCCTCATCCTGGGAGCAGATGCGGCGGAGGCGAAGGAATTGGGAATGGGGATAGCATTTTTGCAGGAAGGTGGGTGGGAGGAGGAGTATTCTAGGTAGCTGTGGGAGTCGGTGGGCTTGAAATGAATATCGGTTTCTAGGTGGTTGCCCGATATGGAGACAGAGTTGCCAGTTCACAGTTATAAGAACCTGAAATAGGATTTGTTCTGTGTAAATGTATTAATGATCACACTGGCTCTTGAATTAGGCATATTTTGGTTTAATTCTGCAGTGAGCATTCTCACCAGCCACTTAGTAGTTACAAACTCCCCGGGCCCCACAGTATTTTTAAAGAAAATGTTGCAACTCTGAAGCTGGAAACACTCGGAGTGTGTGAAATTCCACTGAATCTAACATTGTCTATCTCTTCCCCAGATGCTGACTGACCAATATATCAGCTACTTCTAGTCTGACCTCAATCATGCTTAAATTTAGTCATGATCTCCAATAATTCTACCTCTGTGCAATGGATATGAGATCCTCTCTCTATCATTGCACATACCATTTTGCAAGATACATTCGGCTGCCAACACAGTTGGAGCTATTAAAATGCTTTCTCAACACCAGGAGAGTGTTTTGGTGATTTTACAGTGTATACTATACATTTATGTAGTGAATCATGGACTAAGTCCTACCCCTTTGTTAGTGATGGCAGTGAACAGCAATAAAAGTTTACATTTAGAGATAGTAGAAACTGCAGATGCTGGAGAATCCGAGACAACAAGGTGCAGGGCTGGATGAACACAGCAGGCCTAGGAGCAGAAAGGCTGACGTTTCGGGCCTAGACCCTTCATCAGAAAAGGGGGAGGGGAAGGGAGTTCTGAAATAAATAGGGAGAGAGGGGGAGGCGGATAGAAGATGGATAGAGGAGAGGAAACAAACGGGTCGAAGAGGCGGGGGTGGGGCCAGTAAAGGTGAGTGTAGGTAGGGAGTTAGGAAGGGGATAGGTCAGTCCAGGGAGGACGGACAGGTCAAGGGGGCAGGATGAGGTTGGTCGGTAGGAGGTGGAGGTGCGGCTTGAGGTGGGAGGAGGGGATAGGTGGGAGGAAGAACAGGTTAGGGAGGCAGGGACGAGCTGGACTGGTTTTGGGATGCGGTAGGGGGAGGGGAGATTTTGAAGCTTGTGAAATCCACATTGATACCATTGGGCTGCAGGGTTCCCAAGCGGAATATGAGTTGCTGTTCCTGTAACCTTCGGGTGGTACAGGAACAGCAACTCATATTCCACTTTGATACCATTGGGCTGCAGGGTTCCCAAGTGGATTTCACAAGCTTCAAAATCTCCCCTCCCCCTACCGCATCTCAAAACCAGTCCAGCTTGTCCCTGCCTCCCTAACCTGTCCTACCCCCCACCTACCCCCCCCCTCCCACCTCAAGCCGCACCTCCACCTCCTACCGACCAACCTCATCCCGCCCCCTTGACCTGTCCGTCCTCCCTGGACTGACCTATCCCCTTCCTAACTTACCTTTACTGGCCCCATCCCCGCCTCTTCGACCTGTTTGTTTCCTCTCCACCTATCTTCTCCTCTATCCATCTTCTATCTGCCTCCCGCTCTCTCTCCCTATTTATTTCAGAACCCCCTTCCCCTCCCCCTTTTCTGATGAAGGGTCTGGGCCCAAAGTTTACATTTAGTTGTGTTTTG
Source organism: Rhincodon typus (assembly GCF_021869965.1). Classification (NCBI taxonomy): domain Eukaryota; kingdom Metazoa; phylum Chordata; class Chondrichthyes; order Orectolobiformes; family Rhincodontidae; genus Rhincodon; species Rhincodon typus. The sequence goes on from NC_063354.1 coordinate 29,343,430, forward strand.
GAAATAGGGGAGTGCTTTGTGCACATGATCAGAGGCAGAAAGCAAGAAATGCTTTTAATGCCTCCAGTGTTATGTAAGTTAAGTTGAGATACAAACTGAAACCTTCCAGGGAGTAAATTAAAGCTGGCTACAGTTGTCAGGAACAGTTGCTCGTGGTCCACGCTGCTCCCTTTTGGCCTGTGTGCACATGTTCATGCCATTCTTGGTGGCAGGAGTTAGGGATTTTCTCACTTGTACCTTGTTCACCTTCCCTCTAACAAGTTGGCCTCATTTGTGGATTGACTGGTCTCATCCCCAGCAGCATTGATTATGTTCACCACTCTTGGATTGCCTGGTTGTTCCTGTGTCTATCTCCAACTGTAATTTCTACTAACCTTTGTACCTTAAGTAACTGCTGTATTTCTTTTCCGGGTCAGTTGGTGGCAATTAATTTAACGGGTTTTGAGTATGAAAAGTCCCTGAAATGAGTCAGCTGGATACAAATGTTATTAGTCTGAAAAGATTAAATACGAAGGAGTGACATAAGAACTGTTCATCATGGTGTCATATAGACTTGAGAACCTAACAGCTTGGGATCTTGGAAGAGTGATACTCCTCCAAGTCTGTAACAAAAATCATCTAAACATAACCTGTAATTAGTTGCAAGCATGTAATCAATGGTTGTTAACTACAAAAGACTTCTAATTTAGACCAATGATTAGGTTTCCTTTTCCCACATTCAATCATGCAGGCCCAGTAATTGCATGCATTGTGGGGATGATGAGAAAGCAACCTTTCATCATGAGAAGCAGATCTTGCAAACTGGTATACCTATACAAGTTAGGGCTAAGATAGGGAATGGGTTCTACAACAGGCCTTTCTGCTGTATGAAGTGGGAAGGAAAACTGGATTCTTGTTCCTGGTCCCATGAGTGATCCTGCGAGAAAATGGTATATGTAGCTATTGAGCATGACTGCAGGACTTTGCCCCAGATTGCGTTGCTCATATTCCCCTTTCAAGCTCTATGTAGTGTGGATAAATGTATTGACTATCGGGGAATGTAACTGTTGTATATGGAACAAAATCGAAAACGAGCAGAACCTTCCCAAGAGAGCAGCAATTTGGTTGAGTAAGTCGGTTCTGTCACTGCAATGCAATTCTGTTTTTGAGTCCTGACTGGTTGTTGCTGAATCACAGACTAGGGCCTCTTCTGACCATTGCTATTCATGGCTAAGGTTCATGGTACATAAGTAGTCTTTGGCACACCAACTACTGCCTGTGGCCCAGAGCCATCACCTGGGTCAACACCTTTTTTTAAGAGATCAAGAGTCAGTGGGGAAATGATATACACTAAAGAGTTCAGTAAATAACGCAATGTTGCTTGTGTTGGTAACTATTTGTACTGCATATCAGATGTACTACGTGAGCTAAGAGTATTAAAGGCACTATGTTTGAAGTGTGCTTCTGTAAACATTGAGCTGGGTTAATAATTGCTGACTGAGTGCCAGCTAAATAATGATGTCATCTTGGTAGTCTGTGTATGACAAAGAACATATTGGATGATCTGTCTATGTAGGGCTTGGTGCAGCTAAGAATACCTGTCACCAGGGACAGATGGAAGGGGAGGAGCCTTTCTGAATCTGTCTTTTTTTTTCCCTTCTAGAAACAAACAATTGATAGTTGTACTGAAGCTGCCTCCCCTCCACTGAACTGGAACAATGAAGAGATTCCGAAGACATGGGCATGAGCTTAACCGAGAGCGCATCAAACAGGACCTGTTTCAATTTAACAAGGTTAGTTAGCTGCTCCAATTCTCCTGAACATCTGATCTGCTGCTGTTTGGGATTTGGGCCCTGTTCCTTTTGGGTTTGGCCAATTGCTGGTAATGTGCTTAACTGGCTGTTTATTGAGAGCCTAGCCTGTTACCAATCTGTTACTCTAAGAAATATCGGAGCTAAGCCCAGTTCTGTTGTCGTAGTACTTATTCTGTTGGATGTCAGTGGATAGAGAAAAGCAACAGCATCTCAGCGGGCATCTAAGGGATGAATGGCCAGATTATCTGTTTCAGTCCTAGTTGAGAAATAAATTCATTGCCTGCTGTAGGGATTCTGTGAATTCTATGAAACAAGCCATTCAGCCCGATAAGTCCATATCGACTCTCCAAAGAGCATCCCACCCAGACTTGTCCCCCTCAGCTGTCCTGAGAAACTCTGCATTTCCCATGGCTAATCCACCTAACCAACATATCCCTGAACACTATAGGCAAATCAGCATGGCCAGTCCATGTAATCTGCATGACTTTAGACTGTGGGAGGAAACCAGAGCACCTGGAGGAAATCCACCTAAACGTGGGGAGAGTGTGCAAACTCCACACAGACAGTTGTCCAAGGCTGGAATTGAACCTGGGTCCCTGGTGCTGTGAGCAGGAACACCTTCCTGCTCACCAGATAATGCAGTGGACTGCAACTGAATATGTGCAACATTGCATTCCAAAGAAGTCCCTCTGCAGTGGAGTGTGCATTGCAGCACTGAATAGTTAGCTGAAATGAGGTGTTCAGATCCTGGGGTGGAACTTAAATCCATGACTGAGCCTGTGATCTGCCACCAAACCAACTGAGATCGGACTGAAAGTCAAAGCTGTGGAAAGAATTTATTGTGTTCTTTTTTCTTTGCTCCTGTTCTGTTTCTTGTGTACAAATTAACTGCCACCACAAAGTTCTCCCTGTCTCCCCTCCACCCCCCCCCCCCCCCCCCCCCACCGTGTTGCCTCCCCAATGAGTGCCTACTACCACTTGGATCCATCAATAAGAATGGGCAGATTCCTCTATTGCAGCATTCTTTGGTATGTCTGTTTGAATAGTATGATTTTCTATTTGGCTTGCCAATGTCAACAGCCTCCCATTGTCCCATAAATACACACCATCTGCTAATTTCATTTTAAAACTCATTAATCAGTCTATGTCCCTTTTTTCTAAATGCTTAACACATCATGCTCATGGCTTGCTTTCCTCTAAATGGAAGCTAAATCTACTGAACTTTTTTAAGTCATCCAGATAAATTGATTTATAGTCGAGGCCCCAATTCTGATCCCTGTAGCACTTCACCTAATTAGTTTACCTATCCTGTACTTTTATCCAGACTAACCCTCTATCTATGATGACTTGAGGGATGTAAGTATCACTGCCTGGACCAGCAATTATTGCCCGTCCCTCATTGCCCTTGAGAAGTGGTAGCTCACCATGACTGAAGGGCAATAATTTTGAACATGTGTAGTACATTTGGTGTAGGTCCACAAGGCCATTAGGGAGGGAGTTCCAGGATTTTGATCCAAGAGCAGCGAAGGAACGATGATGCAGTTGAAAGTCAGGATAGTGACTAGCTTGGAGGGAGCTTTAAAGGTGGTGTTCCAAATTATCTGCTGCCCTGTTCTTCTATAATGACAGTGTGGGTTTGGAAGGTGCTGTCTAAGGAGCCTTGGTTAAGGTATCACCCCAGTGTATTGTTACCATTTTTTTGTGGTACCCCTCTGTTCTTTGGAAATCCGAATAGAGTCCATCTGCAAGTTACCCCTATACACCATGCTAGTTACCATCGCAAAATTAAGAATGCTTTCCTGTGTGTAAAGCCATGTTCATTCTGCCCAATTGTACAATTTTCTTAGTATGCTGGTGCTAGCTCCTCTATAGATGAGGGTTTTTGTCTAATAAATTCACTGATCATATTGTTTATTGCTTTGTCTATTACCTGTCTTGAAAAGAGCTATTTTATTGCATTTTCCCAACCTGCTGAGACTTTTTTCAGAATGTAGGCAATTTGGGAAAATTACAGCCAATGAATTCTCTACTTCTCCAGGTCTTTTCAGGAAAGTGGGATGCTACTGTTGGGTTGAGGGGACTTATTAACTTTTTTTAAATTGAATTAAATTTTGAGTGATTTTATTTTTCATTACTTTTTGATTTCCTATTCCTTGGCATACCTTGTCTTGTGTTATAAAGACAGGCGCAGAGCCTAGTTTGAAGTTCTAGAATTTCCTTTTTTTGGTTCCTTATTTGATGCAATGTTTACTCTACTTACTCTTTAGTTTTCAGCATTTTCTTTGTAGAAACTGTTTTTATATCACTTTTTTTTTTTATTTGCTATTTCCTCTTGTGCTCAAATTTCTCTGGTCATATTTATCACCCTTCTTGATTTCTGAAACTTACCCCAAATCTCCAGTGTTGCTACTATTACAGTTTTTTTTTAAACTTAGGTCATTAACTATATGCCTGCCTTATGACACATTTACCAGGTCTAAAACGGCCTGGAACCAGAAGTACTGTTCTTAGAATCTGTCAAGAAAGCAGTATGCACTCATTCCGTGACCACCTTTCCCACCTGCCTCCATCCCCATGTTGACGTGTCAAATTTATAGGAAGGTTGTAATTTTCTGCAATTATTGCAGCTCCTTTCTTGAAAATCGCATTACTTATTAATTATGTAGTGTAAAGCAGAACAAATGCAAGGGGTCATTTAAAAACCACCTCCCAGAGACTTCTTTCCGTTTTTTATATTCTTATTTCCAGTTCAGTTGATGCTAAATTTTGATTCTTCAAACCAAGACTGCACTGCTGTCTTAAAACTTCCTCCCTCAACACCCCTTCGTTCGCCCTTCTGAACCAGCTTTTCTATCCCACCCTTGCTCCTCTTGGCTGTGTCATTTTAGTTTTTGTGTTGCCTAATTATCGTAAATGTTGTGCATTTGGGTAGAGAGCTTTTAATTCTGATATTGGGCAAGTTTCCTTACTCTGACCTTTTCATTTGCCTTAGACTCGTGTCTGTATGCTCTATCTCCTGTTCTGCTCTGGTTCTCATGAGCTGCTTTGCTACCCTTCATTATTTGCTTTGTCTCTTCTCTAACTTTTCAAATCTTTGCCACGCCATGGTATGATATTTTTTAAAGCTCATTTTAGAATCACTTCTCTGATTTGCCAGTACACTTATTCAAGTGGTTCACCTGGAGGGTGTCCCAATTAAACATTTCTGTCTTTCCCTAGTACAGGTGCCAGTGTCCCATGAATCTAAACACCTTTCTTCTATACCAATCTCGAGCCATATATTCAACCTTGATTTTATTTCACCCAGAAACCATTTTATTCACAGCTCGGATAGCAACCCAGACATCACTGCCTTGTGTGGTTCTGTTTTGTCCAATGCCCTTGATATTCCCATTGCTGAATCTCCTGTCTGGCTATCAACATCTGGGCAGGAGAGGTGTTTAAATGTTGAACAGAAACTGGACTAGACTAACCATATAAATACTTGGTATCTAACCAAACTGTACGACTACCTCCAGAACAATGTCCAAGTAACATTCCGCTCCCCCACGCTGCCACATGATGCTGTGTCACCAAAGTTCAGCTCAGTCAGGTTCCAAGCTACTTGAAAATAAAAATTACTGTTAATTTCAAATATTAAATAGAACATGTTTGTCAGTTCAAATCTTGAGTGATGGTAATTTCTGCATTTTTGGGATGAAAGCAGTAGCTGAATTGTATTCTTTGTGGTAATTTCATCAGGAGGCTTGGTCAGTGGCGTGCTTCTCTAACGCTTCCACATTCTCTACAATGAGATGACCAGAACTGACACAATATTCCAAGTGTCGTCTAACCAGAGATTTTTTTATAGAGCTGCAGTGTAACCTCACAGCTCTTAAACTCAATTCCCCTGCCAATGAAAGCCAGCACACCATATGCCTTCTTTACAACCCTATCAACTTTTGGGGCTGTCTCTGCTCATTCAAGTTCCAGGAATGGGATATTGTATGCAGTGCTGCTTAAGTAACGTCTATTTGAGAGATGGAAGATTTCTGCTTTTCCATTCCAGACACTGAACAAGTAGTTATTTCTTTGACAAAAAGTCAGTCAAAAGTCACTTCGTCACTTGTTTCAGATTTGCAGAATCTGCAGTTCTTTATTTTATTTCAGCTATTTCTAAAGTTGGGTAATCTTGTTACATAGCATTGTACTGGTTGTCAGTGGTGCTACTTTAAATTGTACGCCTAACACTGTCTGTTCTTAGTGTGTGGTAGGATTGGCTAACATCTGCTCAGAATGTTATCCACTGCAATGTGAAATTTTCTTAAACATTCCAACCTGATTGTGTAACTATTCTCAACTTGTTATTTTTCATCCCAGACTGTGGAGCATGGATTTCCACATCAGCCCAGTGCTCTTGCTTACTGTTCAAGTCTCCAGCTCATGGCCATTGGAAGCCGTTCAGGGGCCTTCAAGATGTATCTTTTTCACATGCAATTAAAAATTGTGCTCTTTTGGTTTTTCTCAACTTACACCTGCAAGTAAAGGTCCCTTGCTGGCTGGTGAATATAGTTGAAGGATCTTTCTTCACTGCAATCAAGGAAGCTTTTCCGATTTCAACTTGCACTTACCTCAACTAATTTCTCCAGTGATCCTGGCTTGTGCCAGACAGTGTTCCATTTGCTTATTTTGTGAAATATGTAAGGGAAGTGAGTCTTGTAACTTCAGGTTCTAGACTGCAGAAGAGCTTACTGATGAGAGTTTGGCTATTTCTGATAAGTGCTGAGAGATGTAACTGAAGAAATGGGGCTCAGGAGTTCCCGGTTCACAAAAGGAATTTTTTTTCCCCTTTGGTCACTTTCAGTCTGCATGCTACTGACAAACCTGAATTATGTACAGTGATTAACAACAAAAATACTCTGGTATTTTGTAGAAATTTTAGAAAATTATTTAGGCACAGGAAAGTTCTCACTCACTTGGTTACATTGCAAAGTAGTAGATCACATCATCTTTGTTTATATCTTGACTGAAATCGTCAAAAAGATTGCTTTCCATTGTTTCTAGTGTATGGTGCTCAGCAATGCTGAAGTGAGACTTTATCACCTACATACATTTACCACACTCACTTGTCTCCAAACTGACATGTTACAGTTAAACTGTCTGTTGGCCCTGACTGTTCATATTTTGTAAAAATCAGATCTTGAACAAATACAAGGAGTTTTTGAAATGCCGAGATCTGTTGGCATATGAAATTCGCTGTCTGGACAAGGGGAAGCTAACATCGGTCAACAGATTTTAAATGAGAATGGGTTTGTTTTAGAGTGTCCCTGGCTTATGAATATCCAACTTATGAGCGCTGGTACTTAAGAATACAATCGCATGCCAGGGGTGTCATTTTAAAAATCTGAGATACGAGCTTTTCCTATACTTAGGAACAGCTCCTTTACATTGTCCTGCCTTTTGTACAAGTCAGCTTGCAAATGGACTCCAGAATGGAACTGGTTTGTAACCCAGGGGTTGCTTATTGAAAATGGCAACTTGTAGGTGACTGAATTGAGTTGGGTGAATACTTTTACACTCAAAAAGGAAGAGCCAATGTGATTTGTTGAACTGGTTGCCTGTGCAGTAACTCTGAGTCTGTGTGCCAACAATAGGCATTTTGTGCACCAGATGCCAGTTTTTTTTTTTTTTTTTTTTTTTTTTAGTGCCTGAAACTTCATTTCTTCCCCAGTTGCTATTTAACCCCAGAACTTACTGCAACATAAAATAAATGACTTTTTTTGTAATGTCTTGAGGCTTTCAGACTGTTTGCTCTGCTGAAAAGAATTAATGACAAGATGAGTATGTGCAACTTGACAGTGGTCAAGCCCAGTGTACCAGTTGCCTTTTCTCTTGCAGCATTTCCAGGCTTGCATTTAATTCCCATTTGCTTTTGGCCCTTTGTCACAAAGCCACTCTCCCTGGAAGTTTCCACTGAAGTTTGCCCCTGTAGATCCAGGAGCTGAGCCAAATATTGATAGTCTGCAGCTGGAGACTTATTGGTACCACACTCCTAATGTTATGCAAGCTGAGGAGCACTGCTCCCTTTCAATTTTCAACAATCTCAAGATATTCGTGTGCCCACGATGCCACTGACCCCACTGCTTGAAATCCTGTGTCAATAATAATCTGCCTGCAACAGATGAATTGCATTCAATAAATTCCTAATTTATTTGGTTAAAAACCTTTTATGGCATTTTAGCCTAGATCACTTTATAGTTGGTAAACTGAGCAAAAGCAAAGTGCTGGAAATGCTGAGCCTGTCTGGCATCTGTGGAGATGGGAACCATCAGTGTTGCAGATCAATTACTTTTTTTGTTAGAATGACAATATCAGGGAGATATGTTTATAATGAGTAGAGGCAAAATGCAGTGATGTAAGGGAAGAACAAAAGTGGAAGGCAGTTGCAGCATTCTGTCGTGGGCTCCATTCCCAACGTTGTCCATGAACCTGCTGTTATTAGAGTTTGGTGTTTGTTTGTTTGTTTGCCTGCCTTCAGTTTAAAGAGCTATTCATAGAGCATTGAAACTGGCACTTCAGTCCACTTCATCTATGCAGACCATGTTCCTAAACTAACCTAGTCCCACGTGCCTGAATTTGGCCCATATTCATTTCAACCTGTCCAATGTCTTTTCAAATGTTGTCACTGTACCTGCATCTACCACCCTGTGTTTTTTTTTTTTTAAAAAAAAATCAGTTGCCTCTTGGGAACCTTTTTAAATCTTTCTCCCCTCTCCTTTAAAAATATGCTCCCTAGTTTTAAATTCCCCTCACCTTTTGGTATTCATCTTTATCTATGACTGTCCTAATTTTATGAATTTATTTAAGGTCACCCTTCACGTCCTAGGTTCCAATGAAAAAAGTCCCAGCCTCCTCTTATAACTCAAATCCTCCAGTCCTGGCAACATCCTGGTATATCTTTTCTGAACCTTTGCCAATTTAATAATATCCTTCTGAAAGCAAAGTGACCAGAACTGGACACAGTACTCCAAAAGTGGCATCAGCAATGTCATGTTAAAGGTTGTACAGGACATCTCAACTTCTGTCCTCAATGATCTGAGCAATGAAGGCAAGCATGTTGAATGTGCCGTCTTAATCACTGTCTATCTGTGGTGTAACTTTCAAAGAGCTCTTTGCCTGAGTGCCTCAGTGTCTCTGTTTGCCAACACTATCGGGGCCTTACCATTAACTTTATAAGCCCTGCCCTGGAGACTAAAGGCCGATTCACAATTCCAGTCTTGGTAGTGCTGATTATCTTTCTTCAAAAGAAGGAGAGAGTTTTTCAACCTCCTAGATTTCAGAACGGTCCCAGACACCACTAGTTGATGTAAAAGATGAACCAAGTAACCATAGGCAAGTCAGTTTAACTACAGTGGTGGGGAAGTATTTTAGAAAGGAGAGTTTTTGGGTAAAACTGAGATGCAAAGGAAAGTCAGCATGAATTTTTTTCAGGGAGAGTAGTTTTTAGTTAACATCTGAGTTTTTTTTTGGTTGGGGTAACGAATGCTGTTCGTGTGATCTATACAGACTTCCAAATAGCATTTGTTCTAATTGTGTAGTTTTGTTCAAGTTTAGAGCTCAAAGGGACGGTAACAACATGAATACAGAATTGGCCAAGTGACTGGAAACAAAATGCAATGGCTAATGGCTGTTTTTTGCCAACTGGATGAAAATTTATACTGACATTCTTTCTAATATGTGTAATGACCTGTGTGTTTATGGGCATAATTTCAAACCTTACAGAAAATATGTAAGCATTTTGAACTATGAGGAGGATCGTGACAGTGCACATTGTTAGGGCTTCTAAAATACTTCAGAAATTGAGGTTAAATGTTACAGAAAGGTTTGTGCTGAAATTGGTCGTCCTTAACTTGTGGCTTTAGCTACGGAGCACCTGAGGTGGAGATCATGGGCTTGCATGAGGAGAATGCAGCGGTTACCCAGATTCACTTTCTACCAGAACAGGTAATGTGTTCAACTGTCTTCCTCATTCTGTTTTGTCACCTTCAGGTCCACGCTTCTTGTTTTTTTTCCTCTCTTCTGCACTTTGTTTTCTGTTTGCACTGGTTCAAGGGCTACATGAATTTGAGATGATGTCCCTTTCAACGTGAGCCCAACTTGACTAAATTATAGAGCATCACTGGTAGGAAGTGTAAGCTGGCATTCTGCTCTAATTGGTGGATTTATTCAAACCAAAAGGTGTTTGACAATGTCATGAATAACTTTATCAGCAAAATAAAAAGTCCGTCATTAAAGAGGGAAGTGAGCAGTTTTATTACCCAAGAGGCCAGGATTTAGAACACTGTTTTTAACATGTTAAAAACACTGCCTTGTGTATTCGCAGTATCATGTCAAGTTTTGCAAATGTCACACACCTCAAAGGTAGAGGAAAATGAGGTTAGGAATACTTCAGGAAAACTTCAAGATGAGGTAGTGAAATGAGCACACGTGCATGATGCATTTTAACACACAATTCTGAATTTCTGCATTTAGAGATATTCAAAATCATGAAGGATTTTGAGAGATCATTAGAGAAACTTATAACCAGTAGCTAGCAGGTTGGAAATCCGAATGCAGATTTAAGGGATTGGGAAAGAATCTGATGCAATGTGAGAATTTTATTTACGAGTTGTTGTGAACTGTCATAGTGGAAGCAGATTTAATTGTATTTGAGAAAATAGGATCAAAAAATGAAGGTCCAACACTTGCAGGGCTGCAGGGACAGAGCAAAGGAGTGGAATGAACTGGATAGCTCTGCCAAAGAACCAATACAGACATGACTACCAAATAGCTGCTTTCCCAATCCCTTAAATCTGCATTCGGATTTCCAACCTGCTAGCATGTAATGTCCTACGACTCCATGCAATATACAAAGCATAAACACCAGCATAAAGCTTTTGAGCTGAGTGGACTGTTACTATGCAGTCCCTTTTAATGATGACACTTAGCAGAATTAATTCTTTGAAGTATGGAAGACGAGCAATGGTTGACTTTTAGAACAGCTAATAACTTGAGGCAGTGTTGGAAATAGCAGGTCGAGCATGGTTCAGGTCAGTGACATCTTGTCAAAAGTTTGCAGCAAGTTTTAAACAGGAATTAGGAACAAGAAACCGGGAGGTCTGTGGTGGCATGTGTGGTAGGAAAGACTAAATGACAAAAAAGACAATGCTGCATCTTGGATGGAGGTGGCATTGGGACAAGAGGCATAAGAGATGATCTAAGCAGCTGAGCCAGAGTTATTGCTAATGCTAATCTCCAGGCAAAAAAATGTGATCAGAGGTATAATCTGAAATGACTGAACTAGCTTGTAAATGGCTTGACTAAAAGATATGGTGCTGTCCACACCTCTACTGAGTTTGTGGCTCAGGAGAAGGTGAAAGGAGAGTATTTTCCACCATTTGCTCTGCTTGACTTCATTTTTGAGCTGGTGGATTTTGTATGACATGATCTGCAGTATTGGTATGTGGATTTCTTTGTTGTAGGGTCAGTTGGTGACACTCTTGGATGATAACAGTCTGCATTTATGGAAACTGAGGAAAAGCCCAGATGGACTGAGTGTCCTAAAGGAAGAGTCTCATTTTGATCTAAGAGGACAACCTGGGTAAGAGTTTAAACTGGTTCAGTCCAAAACAAGGTGTGCATCGGTCGTCTTTGGAAATTTTGAATAGCGATTTGAGTGGTATGTTTGCTCTGCTGGAAGGACTGTTACATTTTTATTCTGACTGACCAGGATGGGTTTATATGATAAGAAAGTAACTAAATGTTGGGCCCTGATATTCACTGAATATGGTGGCATCGTTGTAGTCTCACTGGACTAGTAATTTAGAGGCCCAGACTAAAAGTCTAGAAACATGGGTTCAAAATCCACCACGGTGGATGGTGAAATTTAAATTCATTTGACAAGTCACAAAAATGAAGCTAAAGTCTTGGTGTTCATGGTTACAATTTTTAATATTGTCAATTATTGTTAGAATAAAAACCACCATGTGGTTCATTTTAATGTCCTTTTCAAGGAAGGAAATTTGCCATCTTACCTGGTTAGCCTTTGTGACTCTGGAACATTAACATCAGAACACAAACAAGCTGGAGTAGGCCATTTAGCCCCTCATGCTTTCCAACCATTCAACAAAATCATGGCTGATCTGCCCTAGGGCTTGACTGCTTCGTATTTCACATATTCTTCCTCTTTTTAAATACTTTTTGGTAAACCAGGCACCATACCTCCTGGGGTACTACTCTATTCAGGGTTAGAAATCGTGTTGTAGCTCCATTTTAAAGTTTCTTCTAGATGTAACTATGTCCCCGAGTTTGAACCTGTCCCCCCAGGAGTGGAAACGTCATCTCAATGTCTACCCTGTTGTACCCCCTTTTTAGAATTTTGTATGTTTAAATTAGATCACCTTTCATTATTCTAAACTCCAAGGCCTAACTTGTTTTACTGTTACTGTTCTTTTGGTAAGTCAGCTCCTTCATGTCAGGAATCAGCCTAACAAATTACTTTTGAACTGCCTTCAACCCCAGCCTTCCCTTAAAGATAGGGACAAAAAGCGTACACAGTAATCCACATGTGGCCTAATGAGTACCCTATACAGTTGTATTAACAAGACTTCCCTATTTTTAAACTCCATTCCCTTAAAATAAAGGCCAAATTCTATTTGCTGCCTTAATTACTTGCTACATGTATATGCTAACATTGTGTTTAATGCACAAACACACTCCGATCCCCCTCTAGAGATAGTAGAAACTGCAGATGCTGGAGAATCTGAGATAACTAGGTGTGGAGCTGGATGAACACAGCAGGCCAAGC
>NC_063354.1:29356447-29376426 GCF_021869965.1 Rhincodon typus
TTTCGGGCCTAGAAATGTCAGCCTTCCTGCTCCTCTGATGCTGCTTGGCCTGCTGTGTTCATCCAGCTCCACACCTTGTTACCTCAGATCCCCCTCTACTTTGTTTCTCTTAGTAAAAAGCAATCTTTATTTATTTAAATAATCTGCCTTTTGATTCTTCCAAGCAAAGTGAACGATTCTACACCTTTTTTTTTCTACAGTTTTAAATCCATCAGCCAAAGTTTTTTTTTGTCCATAAGTCAACCTAATTATAAACTTGCTGATTCCTTGTGTCCCTGGCACAAGATGCCTTCCCACTTAATTTTGAATCATTAATTTGAATGCTGTGCTTCCTCCTCCTCAGTCATCACTATAAATAGTGAATAATTGAGGCCTTAAGACTCACCCTTGTGGCATGCCGCTAATTATCTTTCCAACTTGGAAAACTATTCATTAATCCCTACTGTTTTGTGTTCACCAATCCTCAATCCATACTAATACATTACCCTCAATACCACACACTCCTATCTTGTGCTTTAACCTTTTTTATGCGGCTGTTTATCACATTTTTTCTGTCAATCCAAATAGGCTACATCTACCAGTTTCCCCTGATCAATGCCATTTGTATAACCTCTAAGATCACCAATAGCTTTGTCAACTGTGATTTTCCTTTCACAAAACCATGTTGACTCTGTTTGATACCACTGAGGTTATGTAATTGCCTTGCTATTTGTTCCTTAAGAACAGCTTCTAGGATTTTGCCAACAGCCAATGTTGGGGTAACCAGCCTAGAGTTCTCTGCTTTATATCTTGCTCTCTTCTTGAAGAGAGATGTCAAAATAACAAATTTTTTTTTTTTCAAATCAGCTGGAACCTTTCTGGAATATTTTGAACCAAGCCTCCACTTTCACTGCAACCACTTCCACTGAAAGAAGGTCATCACGTCCTGGTGATTTTTATCTACATAGTCCCTTAGATTTGTCAAATACTGTCTCTCATTATCGAGACTGTTACATCTTTCTTCCCATGAACACCTTGCTTGATATTTTGGGAAGTTTTTATAGTGTCCTCAACCACAAAATCTGATGCAACAAATTCTGGTTTAAATTGTCTGCTATTACCCTGGGTTTAATTCCCCAGTTGCATCCTCCATTCTGTGCCTTTTCAGCACTGAAATTTCATGTTTCTTGATTATTGCTGTTGGGTCTTGCCTGAGATGTTGTTTCCTGTTTACAGTACTCCACCAAGTGTCACTACAATAACTGTTGTCCTCCCTCATTCGTCTGGTGATGTGCTGTTTCTGGGGACTGAAGGTGGCTGTGTATTTGTAGTGGAACATCCATCCTTCAGAGAGCAGGAAGAGAGAACCATCAGCCAGGAGGCTGTTCTACAGAAGTAAGTGCTCTGCTTGTGTTTCTGACAGAGACTGTTGCTCTACCTGATTAACCATCCATTGCTATAGGTTATAAAAACCAAAAGAACTGTGGATGCTGGAAATCTGGAACAAAAACAAAGTTGCTGGAAACGCTCAGCAGGTCTGGCAGCATCTGTGAAGGAAGAAAGAGTTATCGTTTCCGGTCCGGTGACCCTCACTCGGAATTGCTGTAGGTTATGATCTGATGACATTTTTATACAGATGGTACGGCACAAGTGATGCTGTTACTCATCACTCCACTTATTTTCTTTGAACAATAGGTTGGTTCTATCTGTCACATGATATTTGCCAAGATAAATTTTAAGTTTTCCTGCCCTTCCGCTTTCCTAGTCCTTTGCACCTATGCTCCTTTTTCTCCTTTTCATGTATTTAACAAATTCCCTTTTGAATCTGTGTCCAGCTCCTATCAGGCATTTCAAATCCAACCACTCCTCCATTCCTTACTTAATCTCTGGTTCCTTTTGTTATTCACCTTCTTAAAATCTGTGCCTTCTGCTTGATCCTTCAGTTACCAGAAGTGGCTTCTTTATTTATTCTACCATAACCCTTCTGTGATTTTTTTTTTTTTTTAATAGACTTTCTTTTGAATCAACACAGCTTTCTCAAGAGCCTCAGCTGTTTCTAGTCTATCTCAACTTTTTTTTTCAGTTTTTTTTTCTTTTCTCCCATCTCCCCATAAGCTGTCTAAAGATTTCTACCCTCTGAGAACCGCCAGCTGCTCCCCTAAGCCCACTCCCATCAAAACGCTTTTCTTTCTCCTCACCCCTCCACCCCTCAAAACCCCCATCACCCGCTTCTCAAATTTCACTCTTAACCCCTCCCTCCTTGCAAACTGCATCCCCTTCGAGCTTATATTTTTCTTCTCAAAGCCTTGATTACATGAACTGCTTCCAAACCTGTTGCTCCTCCCCCGGCTTGTGCTTGAATACCTGAAATCATGCTTCTGTCTTTGGCATTGTTTTGAAATGGATCTTATCAGCATCATAAATTCAACTTAGCAGTCACATCATTTACTTTAAATAAGTTAATTTGTTACCAGTTGAGAAATTGATCAACACAATCAGCAATCTTGATATTGAAGATTGCTGAGGTTACTAAATAGTTATCTGAACCAATCCTCCATGTTTTAGCGTCAAAGTAAGGACAGAAGTTCCCACAATCTATCAAACCAAAAGCGTCGAAAAACACACACTGCTGGAAAAGCTCAGCAGGTCTGGCAGCATCTGAAGAGAAATCTGTTGATGTTTCAGGTACAGTGATCCTTCCTTAGAACTGATGGTAGCTAGGAAAACATCAGTTTTTAATCAAGAAGGTAGGGTGGGGGAAGGGTAAGGAATAAACGATAGGTGAGGTTAGAGCCAATGGCGAGAAAGGAACAGTTGGACAGAAAAA
This sequence comes from Rhincodon typus, assembly GCF_021869965.1. Lineage (NCBI taxonomy): Eukaryota > Metazoa > Chordata > Chondrichthyes > Orectolobiformes > Rhincodontidae > Rhincodon > Rhincodon typus. Next base: position 29,359,254 of record NC_063354.1, read on the forward strand.
GGAGTGCATAACGATCTGGCTATGAGGGTGAATAGCTCTTAATGGAGCTTCCATTCTGATGAAGGGTCACTGGACCTGAAACATTAACTCAAATTTTTTTTCTTCTCAGATGCTGCCAGACCTGCTGAGCTTTTCCAGCAACTTTGTTTTTGTTGTAGCTCTTAATGGAGACTGTTAGCAACTAACAATGGATTGTATGTAAGAGCAGATTGTGATAAGGCCTGGTGTATGGGGGTTGGAGCAAGGGCGTAGAGTTCAAGCACTAAAGTTATTGAATGCGATTTGAATCCAGAAGGCTGCAGGGTCCCCAAGCAGAAAGCGAGGTGGTGTTCTTCGAGCTAATGCTGAATTTTGCTGGAGCGCTGTAGCAAACCTGATTGAGATATTGCCCATAGAACAAGGTGGTGTGATGAAGTAACAGGCACCTGGAAGCTCAAGGACCTTATTGTGGGCAGAACACAGATGTTCTACCAAGTGGTAATCCAGTCTATGCTTCATTTTTCCCCAATGTAGAGGAGACCACATTGTGAGCAGCAAATGTAGTAAACTAGATTGTGTGAAATGCAGGTATGTTTGGAGCCCTTGCATACTGAGGAGGTAAAAGGGCAGGTGTTACACTTTTGACGGGAAGGGTGCTATGGGGCTGTGGGGGTGTTGTTGGGAGTGAAGGAAGAGTGGACCAGGGTGCTCCATAGAGAACGGTCCCTGTGCAAGGCAGACAAAGGAAGGGAGTGGAGGAGTGTGTGTGTCTGGAGGTGGCAGAAATGGCATCTAATGATCTTCAGGATGTGGATGCTGGTGGAATGGTCGGTAACAACAAGGGGAACCCTATCGCTGTTGCAGGAGGGAAGAGAGGGGTTGAGGGTGGAACTAGGGGAGATGGGTTGGATCTGGTTGAGGGACCTGTTGACAACTGTGCTGGGGAATCCTCGATTGAGGAAGGTGGTGATATTTGAGGCTCCCTTGTCAAAGTTGGCATCATTGGCACATATGTGATGGAGACAGAGGAACTAGGAGAATGGAATGGAGTTTTACGGGAAGCATGGTGTGAGAATGCAAAGCCTAGTTAACAGTGGGAGTTGGTGAGTTCATATTGGATATTGGTGCCCATTCTATCCCCAGAAATAGAAACGGATATCAGGGAAGGGTGGAGTCAGAGATGGACCAGATGAGTGAGGGCAGGATGCAAATTGGAAGCAAAATCAACAAACCATTACAATTCTGGACAAGAGGGAAGCAGCACTGATGATATCATCGATATACCAGAGAAAAAGTTTTGGGTGGGGTTCGGAATAGAACTGGAACAAGGAATGTTTCACATGCCCCACAAAGAGACGACAGGCATAACTGGGCCCCATGTGGGTACCCACGGCCACCCTTCTGACCTGAAAAAAAAATTAGGGGAGTTGAGAGAAGTTGTTTAGGCTAGGAATGAGCTTGGCTTGGGGGAGGATGCTGGTGATAGGTGGAGACGGTTCAGGCCTTTGCTCCAGGAAGAAGCAGAGAGCCTGGCGAGCATCCCTTTGGAGGATGAACATGTAGAGATTGCACGTCCATGGTGAAGAGGAGCCGGCTGGAGCCTACAAACTGACAATTCTGAAACCACTGTAAAGCATCTGAGGAATGGCAGACATAAGTGGGCAGGAACTAGACCAGGGAGAAAAGACTGAGTCAGTGTAGGAAAAGATGAGTTCGGAGGAGCAGGCAGAAATAATGGGTCTGCCTGAGCGGTCTTGTTTGTGGATTTTTGGAAGGAGGTAGAAGTGAGCTGTGCAGGCTTGGGATACTATCAGTTTGGAGACTGTAAATGTGAGATCACCGGACAAAATGAGGTTGGTGACCATAGTTGATACAATGACCTGATGTCCCATGATGGGGTCATGGTCTGTGGGGAGATGAGCGAAGGTATCTGAGAGCTGGCGCTCGGCTTCTGCAATGTAGAGGTCAGACTGCACGGGCAGGCTTAACAATCCAGGTTGGATCTGAGTGCAGTCAGTTCGGGCGGAACGAGGTTGGAGTGGGTTAGGGAGGCGAGAACTTTAGGCAATCAATGTCACATTGACTGTTCTGTTCTCCATCAACAGGGAGGGGACCAGGTGGAGGGAGAGTGTTGGAGGTGGGTGAAGGGATCTGTGGAATGGGGAGAGGACTCTTGCCCAAAGGAATGGGCACGGAGGCGAAAGTGACATAAGAGCTTGATGTCACGTCATGCTGAAATTCATTAACGTGGGGACACGGGAATAAAACAGACCTTTTGCTGAGTACAGAACTTCCGCATCAGAGAGCAGAAGGTTGAGGGATGGTGAATATGCAGCAGGGAGGTCCATGGCTTTGCAAAAGCTGTCAATTAGTACCTTTTTTGGTTGTTGAGTCTTGTTGTAACAGTTAGTTGTATTCTTGTCCAAAGCCCTTTGTGAGGTGTCTAGATGTCATTCGTTCTTCTCATTGTTCTAAAAAAGAACAGCAGTTTGGTATTGAAATTCCTCTAGTTTTTTTTTAAAAGTCTTCTCACCACTCCCCCCACCAACCCACCCATCCCAAATATTGGCTGTGATTAGAGTGAGGGGTTGGTGGGAAAAGAAGAGACAACAAATTTGAAGTGAGGAGGAGTAAGCTATCTCTATTTTTCCTTCAGAGTGCCCGATGATTATCGAAGTAAACGTCCACTAGGATCTGTGGAGGCCCTGGAGGAGAACCCAAGAAACCCCCATCAGATACTGATTGGATATAGCAGGGGCCTTATCATATTGTGGGATTTGCAGACCAGTGAAGCAACACATCAGTTTCTGGGAGATCTGGTATGGTTTTCTTTTTATAATCCATTCTGAGAATATTGATCTACTAGGAGTGTGAACTACCCTTTGACCATTCGGTGATGTTGGCTGTTTTCCATCAACAGCAGCTGGAGAATGTGACCTGGCAGAGAGATGGGCGGCAGATCATCAGTTCCCACAGTGATGGCAGTTACTGTCAATGGCCTATATCGAACAATGATCGATTGCCACAGCCTTTAGAAAACAAAGTGCCTTATGGTCAGTATGATCCCTGTGGAACAATGTCACCTATGCTGAAAGGCCAACAAGGAGACTTCATAAAAATGAGTTGGAAAGCTTAGTGCACAGGATACCTGAAGCTGACCAGATTTTCTGCATGCCCTGTGCCATTTGTCCTCCCTTTCTTTTAAGGAATTGCTTGTCCAATTCATTGATATTTGGCTGCAATCTGCTAACTTGGGACAGGACAGGACAGGACAGGCCAGGCCAGGGCAGAGGCTAGAAGAAGACAGGCTGAGGAAATGCAGGCAACTAAAAGAATTGCGTATTACTGTTGGAGATAAATGTGAATTAAGACTTTAGAACAGATTTCATAAACTGTATTCAACCTGGCTTTTGGTAAATATCGTCGTGGGATGTGCACAAACAACAATATTGAGCTCCGTGTGATCTCTGGATTTAAGATCTGTTAGTAAGCTTCTTTCTGCCTCCTTGTCTACAGGTCCCTTCCCTTGCAAAGCAATTCCAAAGATTCTTTGGCTCACAACTAAGCAAAGGTAGGTCACTGCTCTTTATCAAGCTTAGTGTAGTCTATGACTGTTTCTGGGGAGGTGATGGCCTAGTGGTATTATCACTGGACTGTTAATCCAGAGACCCAGGGATTATCCTGGGGACCTATGTTCAAATCCCTCTATGACAAATGGTGGAATTTGAATTCAGTGAAAATCTGAAATTAATAATCTAATGATGACCTTGAAGTCATTGCTTATTGTCACGAAAAACCCATCTAGTTCACTAATCTCCTTTTGAGGAAGGAAACCACCATCGTAACCTGGTCTGGCCTACGTGTGACTCTAGACCCCCAGCAATGTAGTTGACTTTTAACTGCCTTCTGGTTGATTTATGGGGCTGGGCAATAAATGCTAGCCAAACCAGCAATGCCCAAATCCCATGAATGAATAACTAGTGAAAAAAATTTCGTGAGTACGGAGGACTGACCAAGGCCAATAGCTGAGGAATAAGAAGGATCAGATGGGGGATAGGAGTAGGAGAGCAGGAATGAAGCAGTCTGTTGAAGTTGAGAATGCTTGTGCATTGACATGCATTGTTAAATACATGAGCTGCATACATGAGTTCTGTGGTACTGATTTGTGGCAGCAGAAATCTGGGTTAAAGAAAAAGTGGATTGAAAACTGTAGTACTTTGTAGCCAGGAAAATTGGCGGGGGCGGTGGGGAGGCAAAAACTATTGGCAATATTTAATCAAACTGTTGACCTTGGGTAGGATGGTTTGAGGGTTAAGTGACAGTCTCTTTTCCTATATTTGAAGGAAGATCAAAGGAGATAGTACACAACTGGCTACAGCCCCCACAATAGTGGGGTAAGAAAGGTGATGGGGCAAAATACAGTTGCAAAAATGAAAATAACCTGAAATTTTGTCCCAAAGAGAATGGAATAGTAATGATAAAGGAAAAAGGGGGCAATGTTCCTGGAGATGTGCATGATCACTTTTTGGTGCTTAAGTGGAAGGTACAGTGTTGGATTTAGTTCTGGGGAATGAAGTAGAGCAATTGATTCATATTTCGGTTGGGGGACTATTATCTGTACATTAGTAGTGTACAGAATACTTAGGGTGGAGGATGATCTGTTTTAAAAGCTTTTATCTGGAAATAGCAACTTCAGCGAAATGAGAAGGCATCTAGTCTAGATGAGTTGTGATCACAATTTGATCAGTAAAACAATAATTGAATAATGGGGGGACCTTAAAAGACGAGAGGTCTTGTACAGAGTATACGTATTCCTGTGGTTGGGATGTGGGGAGAATATCAAAAGTAAATAAAATGAGGTTAAAATAAGACAAGGGGGCTTTTGATGCTCACAATGCATTAGAGAACGAAGATGAATTTTGAAGGTCTTTTCCAAATGAAATAGGGAAACAATGACAATAGATTCGTGACCAGCATCAAAAGGAACACAGTTTTTGTTTTAAATGTAAACGTTAGGAAGGCAGCTCAAGATGATTTTGAGCATGATTAAGAGCTAAACAGATTTGTCTTAGATGCTAGACTTAGCTAAAGTAATAAATGAAGACTTTGGATCTACCCTTGAGGAGAAGAGGATGCTGGTAATGTAATAAAAGGGATAGTTGCAATGTTTCTAAATAGAATAAAAATAGAAGATCATAGAACAAATTCAGTCCTCAGCAGGTATGTCCCTTAATCTGGAAGTGAAACATCCTAGTCTACGAAATGTGGAAGTTATGTGTGCATTATTCCAACCCCCCTCAAATGTGGGATTGTGCTGTAAGACTTGAAGATTGCAAATGTTCTACCTCTGTTTTGTTTTTTAAAACCTATGGTGAGAAGGATAAACCTGGTAATTAATTAAAGCCAGCTATGCAAATACAGATGGTAGAGAAGACACTTGAGACAATTTGGGACAAAATTAATTGATATTTTGGTAAGATATGGGCTAAAAAATGCAAAGCAGCACTAGTTTGTTGAAACCAAACTGTTTGACTAACTTATTTGAGTTCTTTGAAGTGACATAGTTATTGTATGTTTCAAAAGGTGTTTTGTTACAGTTTCACCTGATAGATTCGTTTGCGAATGTAAAGTCCATGGGGATTAAAGGAATGTGAGCAGCTTTGATATAAAACTTACGAAGGGATGAGAAGGATGCAGGGTTGGTGTGATCTAAGCTCTGTGTATTGGGTTTTATTTTGAAATCGATGATGTTTTTTGGAGCTGTCTTTTTGCACGTAACTTGTATCTGAGGAATTGGAGAAGATTCATACAAGAAGTGGGAATGTTTTTGTCTTTCTGCAGGACTCCATTCATCATCTTCAAAGGGGGGATGCCTCGGGCCAGCTATGGTGACCGACATTGTATCTCTGTCCTACATGGCTCCAAGCAGACTGCGTTTGACTTTACTTCTCGAGTCATTGATTTCTTTGTTGTTGATGAGGGCGAATCTGAATCGGGTAAATATGTTGTCCCTTTTTTGTTTGTGGTCTTCTGGGTGACATGTAAAATGTTTGTCCACAATCTGTTATGTGATCCACCTGTTCCTGTTGCCACTGGGTATTGTGCATTTATGCACCACCACCGGTATGTTGTCTGCCATTGTTTCTCAGCAACAGCCTATGAATCAACAATGCATGTACAAACCTTATTCATCAGTCAATAATTAAATCACACAGATCAAGCTCCTTGCATAATTTTGCAATGCAACTTTAAAAATATTTATTTAACTTTATTCTGCTCTGTATCTAGCTGCACATTGTACCTGCAGTGGGAATGTTTGTTGATTCTTGACATTTGCATAACTAGCTTTGAGATTCAATTTAGTATGTGCTCAGCCAATTATCACTTTCAAAATCACACTTGGCAGTTTCTGCTGTATCATAAGATTCCAACTTTTATTATACTTCAAAAGCTTAGAATTGGTTTGATATTTCATGAGGTGATTATAGTTTCCTCACAGGAAATTGTTGAATGTTATCACCTTTTGGTTTGACCATCATATTTTTAACCACAGAAAATAGTTTGATTCTTAACCCAAAATGCTACACTTCAATAAATTGAGTCATGCATACTTGAAGGGGCTCTAGTGATGATGGTAAAGGATATTTGTGATGTTGTGTCATGGCTCCTTCATAACCTTAGGCTGAAAGATTTTGTGACAAAATCTAGCAGAAGAACAAAGTTGCAGGTTAATCACACATCTGCAGGACAAAGTGCACCCCGGGCCTAGCTTGTGGGTTTATCTCAGGCAGCTGTTTTGTTTTGAAGTTACTTTCATTATGGTCATTGATTTTTTTTTTCTTAATTTTTAGCAACTGGTTTTATTGGTCTGCACCAGATAATTCATCAGCCAAACAGACTCCTGTACTGGAGTGACGTGGACAATGAATCCCTGTGCGCCATCAACTTGTAACAAAAATCTGACTTGTGCTGAGATGAAATCATTGGTCACATTTGAATATTCATATTATACATAACCAGTAGTGATCTTAATCTACATGTGCTGTGAGCAGCAATGCTGACTAGCCTAAATGTGAAGAATATAATCCTTCACTTCTTGGCAATGCAATTTTGGAGGAATGTCTGCACTCTCTCATGCCATGAATGTAATCCTTTTTATTTTTGTTTCTCCTAGACTGTGATGAGCCAAGTGCACTGCTTGTCCTAGCAGAGGAAGAGCTGGTAGCAATTGATTTAAAGACCCCTTCGTGGCCAGTGATTCAGTCACCATACCTGACACCTCTCCACTGTTCAGCAATTACATGCTCCCACCACGTATCCAACATCCCCATTAAACTCTGGGAGAGAATCATTGCTGCTGGTAACAAGCAGACCTCTCACTACTCCAGTAAGGTAAGACACCTATTTGGAACTGGTAGGTATTGCATTTGAATAAAGGGGGTTGGGGGGAAAGAAAACTATTCTAGTGAAGCACCTAGCTGAAATTGCAAGGTACTGTCTGTTTGTCCAGTGTCATAATTAGGAGCAGCAGCAAACTTGTAGCAATGTGCTTCACAGGAGTGTACTGAGACACTCAAATGCCAGTCACTGAAGATGTTAGGTATGAGCAAATGTCCAAAGACTAGTCAAAAGTAGAAATTGAGAAACATCTTAAATGAGGATAAAGAGTGTCAGAAATTTGGGGTTATACCAGGAAACCCCTCAAATGGAGAGGGTGAAAGCTTGCCTAAAATGGCAAGTGGGAGCCAGTGTGTGTAACTGTCTAACGCTGCCTCCTTTTTTATGTATTGTGATTGACTGTCTAACCTGCCATAATTGCCATTCTTTGCAGTTCTGTAATCAATGCATTGCAACGTCAGCCAGTAACATGAATAAGACTTTTCAAAGTTAATAAATTTAATGACCAAGGCAAGGAACCCTCTGCTGTAAGGGAAGATGCTGAATACAAATGAAGGCACAATTCATTCTTCCAGCATTCTTAACAGTGCTTTGCTTTGAGTCCAACACTTGTATGTTTACTTGTCTGTGGTTTGAAGTGACTGGTTAACGTGTTGTCTCCACAGCCATGGCCTATTGATGGAGGGTACAGCACCGCCCCTGAACCCCCACAGAGAGATCTGCTCCTCACTGGGTAAGGACAGCCTGTCTTCACAGCTTGTAGCTTCATCCAGCCAATTGGTGCTCAGTTCATAAACCAGATGTGATGAGCATCTCGTTCCCCACAGATGTCTACTTTCAGAATTAGTCTGAAGTTCAATGTTAGAAGTGTAGCAGTTAGTTTGAGCCACAGGATCCCAAAAAATCAGATGAAAAGTTTTTTTGTTTTTTTTTTTATTAAAAGAAGTGGAGCTGGTGATCCGCATTAACTAAGAACATGCTGACTTGGCACCTTTTGTATGCATTTTCACCAGATGTTTTGTACCCAACTGGGTTACCAGCTCTGTTAATGTCACACTCTCAAGACAGCACCTCCTGAGAGAAAGCATCTTCTGCACTAAGCTACAGGCCTAATTTGAATTGAATGAGAGTTCTGTGGTCAAAATCCCAAACTCTGTACTTTGGGGAGAAATTGGCACACTTTTTTATTGTACTCTGTTAATTGGTTAACAGAAACGAGCAGTGTGTATTAACTTGAATCTTGTTTTTAAAAGCCAAGAATCTTTGGGGCTTTTAGGAAAAAATAGAAAGTAGTTGTAATTTATATTATGGCACAGATTGAGAGATGGCTCCACTTTGCTGCTCTCTGGTTGCGTGCTTTTTGGTTTCAAATGTATTTTCCTATTTAACTTTTTCCCTTCATTCCACAATTTATTTTGTTTTTTTCGATGAGTTGAATATGATGAAAGAACAGTGCAAAGTCTGCCAAAAACCGCCTTGGCACGCTGCGAGGAATACCTAACCTGATCTCGATCCAGCATTCTCTTTCAACTCCAGAATGCATACCAAATCATATTTCTAGAGGACAGTGGGTTTAAAACCTGAAAAAGAGATCAAGACACATCTCTAAGCCTAGGAGAGAGTGTGGGGACACGAGGAGAAATAGAAACTGGTTGTTTTGGTTGCGGGGTGGGGGCGCGGGAGGAAGGATGTAAAGGGACACTTGAATTGCAGTACATAGCACAGTGACCCCTATGTGGAGCCTTGAGGTTTTGTCAGAGAAGGCATGTGCAAGAAGCAAAGCCAAGAGTTCCATGTCTTACAGGATTGATAGCTTCTCACTAGTTCATAGAATCCCTACAGTGTAGAAACAGGCCCTTCGGCCCAACAAGTCGACACCGACCCTCGGAGCACCCACCCAAATCCATTCACCTGTAACCCACCTAATCTACACATCCCTGAACGCTACGGGCAATTTAGCATGGCCAATCCACCTAGCCTGCACGTCTTAGGACTGTGGGAGGAAACTGAAACACCCGGAGGAAACCCACGCAGACACAGTCACCCAAGACTGGAATTGAACCCAGGTCCCTGGTGCTGTGAGGCAGCAGTGCTAACCACTGCCACCGTAGATGCTGAGGTATACTTCATTCTAGCAGCAAGATGAGACCTGTTATTCTCTGCCATTTATAGAAAATGGGGCATCAAAATCAGAAGTTGGATAACTGTGGAGCTAGCGAACACAGCAGGCCAGGCAGCATGAGCAGGAAAGTGGACGTTTCGGGTCGGGACCTTTCTTCAGAAATATGTTCCTCCAGCTCCACACTGTTATCTCTGACTCCAGCATCCTGCAGTTCTGACTATCCTGTGAAGTTGGATACATTTCTTTGGGATAAAGGCAAAATGCTGCAGATGCTGGAAATGTGAAACAATGAATGCTGATTAAGCTCACATCTGGCAGAGAACAACTGAGTTAACATTGAGTTCAGTATGACTCTCCTCTTTTCAAAAAGGAAGAAAAAAACTTCTGTTTACCCTCCCTATATCTTAACTTCTGAAGAGTCACAATGGACTTGAAATCAGATCTGGAGCTTTTTTTGTTTGGCAGACCCTCAGTTCATGGCCCTGAGATGGATGTCACAACTGAGGGTCTTGGTGACCATTTAGTATATGATCACTAATTTTCCAAGGTAAGCTTTCCTCAATTCCTAAATTAGTTTCACAACAGAATAGGGTGCATCAATGATCTCCACCCTCTCTCTGATGATATTCATTTCTCGTGGCAGACATGAAGATGGGACAGTACGTTTCTGGGATGCTTCTGGAGTGTGCCTGAAGCCTCTTTATAAACTCAGCACAGTTGGTGTATTTGTCACAGATGCAGATCACAATGACAACTTGAATCAGTCTGGGGAGGATGAATGGCCACCCCTCCGGAAGGTAAGTAGTTGTATATCAGTGTTGCTACATGGATTTTACATAACTAGTGATTGGCAGTGTCGTGCCAGGGATCTGAACCTTGTGTCGAATGTGAGGGAGAGGGGACCTGAATAAATGTTCAGGTGGAACATCACCTGCCAATCTATAATTCGCCATTTTCTCTCTGGGGACTGGTAATGCCAAACTCTCACTTCCATCATTCTGTTTGAAAATGGTTCAGTCTTTGAGCAGTGCTTTTAATATTGCCTCAGTCTTAGAATTCTTCTTTCTGTGTCAGCGATTGTGGATTCAAACACTATTCCTAAACACTTAAAACAGGTTAATGCACCAGTGTATTGCTGAGGGAGTGCTGGACTGTCAGAGCTGTCATATTTTGAATGAATATTAAACTGAGGTCCATTCTTCTCACTATTGAAAGAACATAGAAATAAACCAGAACAAAGTTTGAACCGCATGATCTTTTCAATTCATTCTTAAGTTATTTATGCTGTGTGTATCAGAAAGAGTTGAGGGCTGTTACCTGCCCTGTATGGCAGGCTGTTGCAAATCTCCAAATCTGATGTGTTGAGTGTCAGCTGGGTAGCCAATTATTGTGCACTAGTCGTAAGATCAGAGTTTCAGTAAAATCTACCTGAATTTGCTGTCCATGAATTTGTAGGCACTGATACTGCAAAAAGAATTTAAGTGAGTCAGTCTTTCTCATTTTAATAACGTCTGAGCCCTTGTCATCCATCTCCACTTCTTTTGATGGTGAGACTGTTTTCCCCCAACAAAGCTGCTTTCAGACTGCTGGGATCCTGACTGAGATCGGCTCTCACTGGCAGGATGATTTGGGAATGGTCACCGGACCCGAAATGTTAACTCTGACTTCCTTTTTTTTCTTCACAGCTGCTGCCAGACCTGCTGAGCTCTTCCAGCAACTTCTGTTTTTGTTCCTGATTTACAGCATCTGCAGTTCTTGGGGGTTTTAAAGGTTTTGTCCTTGTTCTGTTCTATAAGGTTTTTCTTTTCATGTTGTGTCTCTACAGGTGGGCTCCTTTGATCCATACAGTGATGACCCCAGGCTAGGAATCCAAAAGATTCACTTGTGCAAGTATAGCAGTCACTTGACAGTGGCGGGCACTGCAGGACAGGTGAGTTGAGGAGCATTATGCTTTGAAAAAAGTAGTGAGGAGCCCCGAACGTTATAACTGATGCCACGGCAATGCGCAACTCACCACCACCACCACCACCCCCACAAATGCCCAAAAAAAAGTGCACATCCACACAGTGAACTGCTGAACCTTCCTCTAAGAAGCAGCTAATGTCTAAAAGATAATTTAGTTTTTTTTTTTTAACCCTTTTTTAACAGCAGAAAACATGAGTTCAGACTTGAAACAAACAGTAGTAAGAGAAAAGTTTTTGAAAAGACTGGTTTTCCTGTCCCCAGTCAATTTCTGAAAAGTTTGAATACCTTACTGTGAAGGCACAGCAGGAATGTTACTGGAGGCAGCATCCTGTTTGTGACATTAGATCAAAATGTTGGTCAAAGAATTCCCTCATTCACACAGCTGTCCATATCTTTGTTACTTATGCCTTTTGTTTTGCCTGCGCAGGTTTTGGTGTTGGAGTTGAATGATGAGGCTGCTGATCAGGAGGTGGTCTGCACGCTCGTTGACATCTTGCAAGACCAGGATACGTTTAAGTGGAAAGGGCATGAGCGTTTGAACCCACGTGAGGAGCCTGTCCATTTCCCCGCAGGCTTCCAACCATTTGTCCTTGTGCAGTGTCAGCCCCCAGCTGTTGTGACATCACTTGCCCTACATTCCGAATGGAAACTCGTGACTTTTGGCACAAGTCATGGCTTTGGGCTGTATGACTACCAGCAAAAACGCACCGTTGTGGTGAGGTCAGTTAAAAGATTGTCCAGCCAGTGTACTTGGTTCCTGTATGGTCAGATCAGTGTTTGTGCATTCACTCTGATGTCTGCATATATAAAGGTCCAGATTGTTGGTCAGGCTTTTTTTCAAACCTTTCTGGACCACCTCTTGCCTTTTGTCCATGTTTTTGTGTGAGAAGCATCTAAACTAGTGTTTTTTTTGTCTTTTTTTAAAAGTCTACAGCACAGTAACAGACAATTCCAGTGTCGGTGTTTTCCACAGGCGTTGTTTTCTGCCCCTCCCCGCTCTTGCCATCAACATATCCCTTTCATCTCTATTAATCTATGCTATTCAACTCTGCTAGACCCGGTGTGATAATGAGTTCTCCTTCAATTCCTGATTCGGATTTATTAGTGATTTGCTTTTTATTCATGACCCTTAGGTTATGCCTTGAATGGAAATATCAAATTTTTAATTAATTGCCAATTAGCCTGATCAAAGAACGTTGGGAATGATATTGGGGAAATGTACGCAGGAGGGAAGGAAACCATTTGGTCCTGCTGCTCAGTGAGGTTATGACTGATCTGTATCTTCACTCGGTCCATCATCTTTGGCTCCATGTCCTTGTAATTTTTGTGGCAAGCTAAAATCTAATGATCTAAAACATAAAATAGTTAATTCCAGTATGTACTGTTTTCTGGTAAAGAGTTTCAGTCCCCACTCTATGAAGATTTTTTTTCTAACTTTTCTCTTTTTTTTCAAAAGGTACTATTGCCATTTCCCAGATCTCCCACCAGAGGGAGAGGTTTACCTCAACCTATGCAATATGAACTTTTGAAAATCCGAAAAGCTTTGATCAGAGAACCTCTTTTAACCACCTCTTATTCCAGGGAAAACCAATTTTTTTTTCGGAATCTCACTGCATAATCTAATCATTAGATTTGAGCTAACAGTTTCTGTGGGCAAAACTGAGCTTTATGATCTGACTATACATACAAATTAGGAGTGTAAGTAGACAACGCACCTGCTTTGCCACTTGGATAAATCATAGCTGATCTTTTACAGTGGCTTCAGCTCTACTTTGCTATTTCTTCCCTAGATCCTTTGACTTTCTTGTCAATCAAGAATCTGCTTAACTTGCCTTTTGAATGTATTAATGACCCAGCCTTCACTGCTCGCTGGGTAACACAATTCTACAGGCTTAGCACCCTTTTAGAAAGGAAAAAGAAATCCTCATTTGTCTGAAATTTCTTGTGTATCTTTTTGGTTTTGTTATTCTGTGTCACTTGTAGAAAGTGGGGCACAAAAATCAGAAGTTGGGCAAATTTCTTTTGGGGTAGAGACAAAATAGTGAATGCTGGAAAAACTTGGATCAGGCGCATTTGTGGAGAAAATAACAACAGTTAATATTTTGAGTCTGGCATGACTCTTCAGAGTTTTTTTTTTTTTTAAATTTTTGTTTACCTCATGTCCTTCTGACTTCTGAAAGTCATACCAGATTGAATGTTAATTCTGTTTCTCTCTGCACAGATGTTGCTGGACCTGTGGAGTTGCTCCACCATTCTGTGTTTGTCCCACATAGAGTCCTCTAGTATGGAACTCTACAAAATAGATATCGCTGTCAGGAAAGTTTTTTTAACATACAATTAAAGGAATCCAATGCTAAGAAATTTGGTCTCTCTTCAAGCCTTTATCACTGAGCAGGCTGTCATTCTGTGGTCATCTCATCTCCAAAGCTGCTCCATTTGAGGAGCACATGATCCACTGACTGATTTTGGCTTCAAATGCAGGATTGGGGTTTGAATGAGGCAGAGTGCGTACTTCTGAGCACAGGGACAATGACCCTACAAGTGGGATACATCCTCCATATAGAGGAAATTTCAAATGTTCAGTGTTATCATAAGGGATTGTCTACAGACCATGCTTTGGGAGAATATGGACGGAATAATTACTCCAGTATCCACATTAAATCACTCGGGGAAGACTCAACCCAGGGTGAGATAATAAAGCACTATATACACTGACCCCATCAAACACTCCGAGCAGTTACAGCATTGAGACACTTGCTTGGCCATTCGCATGTAATTGTGCATTTGGCTGCAATGTTTATTTGAGGGTACTGTGAGCTTATTTTATTGTACCTCCTGTAGGTGTACACTCCACCCCAGTGACCAGCTGGCCCTTGAAGGGCCCCTCTCAAGAGTAAAGTCAATCAAAAAATCATTACGACATTCATTCCGTCGGATCCGGGGGACCAGAGCATCGGGGAGAAAAAGAGCAATACCTGGGAACAATGCAGCTAAGGTAAGGGGAACCTTGTATTATAACGTAAACAAGATTTTGAGTGGAGAAATGAATGCTGGGGTGGGAGTGATACTTGAAGGGTTTTCAAAAGAGTGAACATGGTCTTGTCTGATTCACTTGCTGGGTTTTCAGTTTGGTAAGATATGAAAATGGCGATTTTAGACATTTTTAATACTTTGAAAGCATTACTTTGATATCAAACAGTGTGCAGTACTCACCCTGGGAGTGTTTGGAGAAAATGTGAAGTGTTATGCTGTACCTGCCCTGAAAGCATGATAATTCAGTTCCCAGCTGCTGTGGTGTAGACTCACTGTTCCCACAAAGAAAAGAAGATGTAGGACAATGCAGTATAAAGAAAGCAAATAAAAAGCTTGTAGCAGATGCCAAGAACTTCAATTATGGAAAGCTTAGAGGAGAGATGAAAAATAAGTTAGGATAAAACGAGCACTTGAAAGAATGTTGTCATGTAAATCGAGGAAAAACTCGGATTTTTTAAATGCATAGAGCAAGAGAGTTGTTAAAGGATAATAAACCTAGAAGAGCTTTTACAATGTACAGATTAGGAATAGAAGTAGACAATTTCATCCTTCATGCTGCACTGCCATTCAGCAAGATCATGACTAATTTTGTTTTGAATTCCACACTCCCAAATCCCACAGTCTTTTTGTTCTTGCATATTGAGAAGCAATCCACCTTGCCTTAAAAGTAAGTGTCCCTGCCTCCCCCAGCTTTCTAAAGTAGTTATCCAAAGTCCTGCAAGCCTCGGAAATAATTGTTCCATCTGTCCTATCGGTCTCTTTCCATGCTGTACATCTCTGACTCTATAACCCCTAAATTTCCTAGTGTCCTCTAGTTCTGGACTCAGCCACAAGGAAATATTCTTTCCACGTTCACCTTGTCAAGACCATTCAGGATCTTGTACACTTAAATTGAGGTGCTCTTATCCTTCTAAACAACACTGAAAACAAGGCCAGCTTGTCCTCCCAAGACAACCCACTTGTCTCCTATCAATCCAGTAAACTGCCCCGAACTGCCTCCAATAAGTTTATATCGTTCCCTGAAGAAGACCACAGTGTGCACCATGTTCATGATAGGATCTCAGCAATGCCCTGCATAATTGAAGCATGACATCCTTAAGTTGTTCTCATAAAGTATTGCATTCCATGAGCTGCAATTACTTGCTATACTCTTGTGCATAGATCCCTCTGTACTCAGTTCTGCAGTCATTCCCCTTTTTAAGTGATCTCTTTAAGTAAGCACTGTGACATTTTCCTAATCGTACTCTACGTGCCAGATATTTGCCCACTTTCTCGAATGTATTTCAGTCTGCATCCTCCTTGTCTCTTGATAATATTTCTGACCTATGTCATCTGCAAATTTAGCTACAATGCCATACAATCCCTTATCAAAGTCATTAATATTTGACTAACTTGATTAAGTTGTCTGAGGAATTATTCAGGAGGGCAATGTATTTGTGGTTTACATGAATTTTTGCAAGGCTTTTGACATGGTACCATAGAGCGGGCAGGTTGGAAAAGCTATAGGCAGCAAGAAAGAGGCAAATTGGGTACTAAGCTAATCAATGATAGGAAGCAAAGGGTGAAGATTGTTGGGTGTTTAAGTACTCTGTAAAGCTGTTTTCAGGACGGTTTGCCTGGATTGGGAATCTTTTTCCAAAATTTTACTCGTGGAATGTGGACATCGCTGAACTATTATAACATTTAGTGTCATCCCCCCCCCTCAACCCCATGAATGTGGTGGTGATCTGCCTCGATTCACTGCAGTCCATGTGTTGTGGGTTTATGGAGCAATTTCCAGAATATTGACCCAGGTCTGGATGGTGAGTGGCTTGGAAAGAAGCTTGGAGGTGGCACTGTTCCAAGTTATCTGCTGCCTTTGTCTTTTCTAAATGGAAGTGGTTGTGGATTTGGAAGGTGCTGTCTAAGGATCTTTGGAAAATTTTCTAGGTATGTAGTACACAATGCTGTTACTGTGCATCAGTAGTGGATGGAGCAGATGTGATGCAATTCAATGCATTGCTTTGCCCTGGATGGGTCAGTCTTCACCGTTGTTGGAGCTGCAGTCATCCAGGCAAGTGGGAAATATTCCATCACACTCCTGCCTTGTGCCTTAAGTTAATCACTGCAGGATTCCTAGCCGCTGACCTGCTCTTGCAAACAGTATTTGTGGCAAGTCCTGTTTGATTTCTGGTCATTGGTAACCCCCAAGGATGTTGATAGCAGGGGATTCAGTGATGGTAACACTGTTGAATATCAAGGAGTAGTAGTTTTTCTTATTAGAGATAGTCATTGCCTGGCATTTGTGTGGCATGCAAGTTACTTGTCACTTGTCACTTGTCAGACCAGATATTGTCCAGATCTTGTTGCATTTGAACATGGACTGCTTCAGTATCTGAGGAGTTGCAAATGGTGCTAAACGTTTGTACAATCATAAGTGAACAACCCCTCCCCCACCCCCAACTTCTGACCAATTTATAGACGGAAGATCATTGAAACAGCTGGAGATAGCTGAACCTAAGACACTACCCTGAAGTGTAGAGATCATGCTGAAATGGCTGACCTCCAACAACTACAATCTTTTACCAATAGGCTGGATATGACACTAACCAGTGGAGAGTGTGGCCTTGATGTCAAAGGCAGTCACTCTACCCTCCCCTCTGGAATTCAGCTCTTCTTCTTTTTTTTTTTTTTTTT
>NC_063354.1:29376526-29390336 GCF_021869965.1 Rhincodon typus
TTTTTTTTTTTTTTTTTGCCTGTGTTTCAACCAAGGATGCAATGAAGTCAGGAGCTAAGTGGCCCAGGTAGAATCCAAAATGGCAATGCTGAGCAGGCACTGCTTGATGACACCTTCCATCACTTTACCAATGATTGGGAGTAAACTAATGGGACAGTAATTGGCTTGGATTGGTTTTGTCCTGCTTTTTGGATACAGGACATTCCTGGGGAATTATCTCCCTTTTTTATGAGCTAGACGCCAGTCCTGTAGCTGTACTAGAATAACTTGGCTAGGGGTATGGCATGTTCTGGAGCACAAGTCTTCTGTACTGTTTCTAGAATATTCAGGCACAGTAGCCCTGTTTTCTTTATCATGTGGAGTGAAAAACAGGCATGTTCGATGTTGGGGACCTCTGGAAGAGGCTGAGATGGATCATCATGCTTGTAATTTCTGGCTGAAGATTGTTGCGAATGCTTCAACCTTGTCTTTTGCACTGATGCACTGGACTCCCTCATCACCAAAGGATTGGTATAATTGCTGCCTCCTCCAGTATGTTACTTAATTGTCAACTGCCATTCATGACTCAGTGGCAGACTGCACAGCTTAGATCTGATCCATTTGCTGTGGAATGGCTTTGATATGCCTCTGCCTTGCTGATCTGTGCTGTTTAGTATGTAAGTAATCCTGTGTTGTACCATCACCAGGCTAACACCTAATTTTTAGGTTTGTCACTCCTTAGGTGGGAACCTAGATGGAGGCTTAGACCAAGGGACTTGGACAGTACTGTAGCTAAATTTTCTGATGGCAAATTAAGTAGCAGTGCTGTATATGAGAAGGCTAGCTAGAATCAGCAAAGGGATATAGCTAAGTTGGATATAATGTTAGTACATGTGGAGAAAAGGTGAGGTTAAGCTTGGCAGAGAAGCACAATATTACCCAAATGGGGAGAGACTGCAGAATACTCTGATTCAGAAGGATCTGGGTTTCCTTGTACATGATTCATAAAAAGTTAGCATATGGATACTGCAAGTAATTAGGAAGGCAAATTGAGTGTTGACCTTTCTTGCAAAGGGATGGACTATAAAAGTAGGCATGTCTTGCTATGACTGTATTGAGCTTTGAGGTCACACTTGGGATACAGTTTTGGTTTCCTTACTTGAGAGATTTACTTGTACTGAAAGTAATTTGTGAGGCCAAGTTTCGGGATGAAAGGTTCAGAAGAGATTTGAGTAGGTTGGGCTCATACTCTAAGTAATTTAGAAGAATAAGTGATGTTATTAAAACATAAAATTCTGAGAGAGTTGACAGCCTGGATGCTGGGAAGGGTGTTTGCTCTTTGAGATCTCGCATGAGGTGGCAAAAATTCCATCTTCCACTTGAGATGGAGATAGGATCATAGAATCCCTACAGTGTGGAAACAGGCCCTTCAGTCCAACAAGTCTACAGTGACCCTCAGAGCATCCCACCCAGATCCATCCCCGCATAACCTACCTAATCTACACATCCCTGAACACTGTGGATAATTTAGCACGGCCAATCCACCTAGCCTGCACATCTTTAGACTGTGGGAGGAAACCCACACAGACGCGGGGAGAATGTGCAAAGTCCACACACAGTTGTCCGAGGGTGGAATTGAACCCAGGGCCTTGGTGCTGTGAGGCAGCAGTGCTCACCACTGTGCCACCGTGCTACCCTGAGCTGAGGAATTTCTTCTGCTAAGGATCTTTTGAGTCTTTGGAATTCCATTCTCGTGAGCAATAGAGGCTGGATCGTTGCACTTATTCAAGGCTCAGTTGGAGAGGAGCGATTTTTGATCATCAAGGAAGTTGAGGTGAACACTCAATTGAGTTTAGGTCACAATCAGCCACATCTCATTGAGCAGGCTTAATGGGCTAAATGGCTTGCACTGAATAGTTATGGTGCTATGATCTTGCAGGTTTTGTATTGATATGTACATGTTACACTTTTGTGTGTTGTCACTGATCTTGCTCACGCTCTCTCTGTATGTGTGTCTCTTGCTAGGTACAGGAGGCCAATGCTAGGATGGACCGGGAGGCATTAAATGAGATGGAGTTGGCCCCGGTGCAGCGCAGAATTGAGGCTCGATCCGCTGAAGATTCCTTTACTGGATTTGTTCGATCACTTTATTTTGCAGATTCTTTTGTAAGAGATGGTGAGTGAATATTAACAGCTGTTAATCCTGGTGATTAATAACCATATATTTTAAATTGAAGTTTATTTCTGTTTCAGTGAAGTGCAATATTCCGTAAGTTGTCTTTTGTTTTCGTTAGACCCCTTAAGCCCAATCTATTATTTTGATAATTTTGGAGCGCATCATGTAAGGAGTTTGTCATGCTCAAAAAAAAAAATGCAGTACAACATTTCTGAAGAAGGGTCCTGACCCAAAACATCAGCTTTCTTATTCCTCTGATGCTGCCTGGCCTGCTGTGTTCCTCCAGCTCCACACCTTGTTATCTCTGACTCTAGCATCTGCAGTTCTTGCTATCGCAGTAAAACTAGTGTTCAGTCTTGCACAGAATTGGGGGTCTCTGGTTTAAACCACTCAATCTTTGGTCTTTTTTTGTGACTTCCTTTCCTCCTCATCTCAACTTACTGTGTCTCTTAATTGAATGCCTTCTGCAAACTTGAATATGTGCACCACATAGAAGTGTACATGTATTACTTTATTAAAACAGTGCAAAGATCCGTCGGGAACACATCATGTCCATGAAAGTGCATTCCCTACTTAGTGAAATGAAATCAAAAATGTTGGAAATTTGCAGCATGTCTGGCAGTTTCTATGGAGAGGAAACTGGTTAATGTTTCAGTTTGGAGACCTGCTGAACATTCTTGGTTTTTATTTCCAATTTTCAGTAGTATCAATATGTTGGTTTTGTCTTGCTCATGGTCTTCTCTCTATCCCAAAGGGTTTACAATCCATGTTGTAAGATTACTACTTCTACTATTGTGCACATGTTCTTATTAATGTTTTTGGTACTTAATCTGATGCCTTCTGGAGACGAAATAATTAGGAGGTGACTATTTTCCATCTTCAATTTTAAGTTGAATACTGTATACTGAAGCTGCACTTTTTTGTTTTAGGATCTTACCATGGACCGTCACTGTGGGCTGGTACCAATGGTGGAACCATATTTGCATATGCTATTAACATTCCGCCTGTGGAAAGGAGGATGGAAGAGCCAGTCACTGCGACTCAGGGTGAGTACCTTCCTCAATTCTGCATGGAGAAACCTCTGGAATGACGTTACTCCCTTGCCTTGTTGGGCATCTTCTCCTTCTCCTGAGGGGAGTGTGTGGGGTAAATGTTCTTTCCAGTACTCTGCTTTTTGTCATTTTGACACACTCTATTTGTGCAGCCTCCCACAGCTCAGGCAGCCTTAGACTACGAATACAGTAGTCCTGAGTCTTGCCGTTGGCTCACATTCTATGCAGAACTGGCTGTTCTTCTGTGGACTACCACAGATTGAAGAACAATCACTCAAAGCTTCTGCTTCTAATATCTATCCTGTGAAGTGCATTCAGTACTACAAGTAGTCATTAAGACAACTGGGATTTGTTGCAAGGCTCTAAACTATCCAACGCTGTCTCAGCTCGCCCAGAAGGAATGGTCAGTTCAAGGTTCTGCTGGGTAGCTAAATCTACAAATTATCCCACTTTTTTTTTGGTTTTGACTGTCACACTATGCAGAACTATTTTTTTTAAAAAAAAAAAACTTGTTGAAAATTACTTTATTTGCAACCAAGTAATCCTAGAAACAATAGCAATTTCTGAATGTATATGATAAAACAAACAGCATTCCTAGTGGAACAAAAGTCCACTACTGCAGATATTGGAGAAACTCAAGGTCTGATTGTATTTATTTATAATGATGCATAAAGAATTCAATACTATCTGTCCTCCCTTTCTGTGAGATGAAGTCAATCAGCTGCGTCATAGAATCATGACAGTTCAGATTGAGGTCATTCGGCCTATCGAATCTACACCAATCCCCTGAGCCTCCATGGCTAATCCACCTCGTCTGGACACCACAAGGCAATTTAGCATGACCAATCTACCTAACCTGCACATTTTTTGGACTGAGGGGCAACTGAAATACCCAGCAGAAGTCCACACAGACATGAGGACAATATGCAAACTTCACATGCAATTGCCTGAGGGTGGAATTGAACCAGTCTTCCTGGCATTGAGGCAACAATGTGAACCACACTCCCACCATGCCACCCTGAAGGGGCAAAGCAATTGTTTGTTTGAGCCAGATGGGTTTTACTTATCTGATCAAAGATGTTTTGAAACAGTCGGTTCATTGTAGGTCTCAGCCTTCCACTTCAGTTAGAGTCGAGACCCTTTTGAACATCAGAGCGGCAGTACTGAATTTACTATGTCCATTCTCTCGGCAAACCATACCTGCCTTTGACAGTTCAGTGTGGGAAGCCCACCTGATCCCTCCATCTGTTATCCATCATGTTTCTAAAATGGGTTAGAGATCAGACTTTTGGTATAGATCCTTTTTCTTTGTTATTGACATAAACCAACGTGTAAAATCTATTGTTTGGCTAAGTTTATCTGCTGCTGATCCTAACTGACACATTTTTGCAATACAATCCCTGCTGACAGGCACAATTGAATCTTTAGGATCCTTTATCTGATGGATGAGAGAGCATTACAAAATCTTTTTTGGGAAAGAATGAAGAGATACTAAATTTTTGGCAGCGTGAATTCTGAGGTGTGAGAAATTAAACAACAAAGGAGGGCAATTTGCTTGTAATTACATGCAACAGAAAACTACTAGTTTCATAGCCATAACATTGGATTGAGATAGAATTGTGTTCTAATGGTGTTTAATTATTTCACTTTCACATTGTGTTAACATATTCCATTATCTTTACAGTAAAGGAAATCCAGTTAATGCACAGAGCTCCTGTGGTTGGGATCTTTATTCTGGATGGTCGAGGAATCCTCCTCCCTGAACCACTAGAGGCAGCACATGACCTTTCTAAGAGCCCAGACATGCATGGGAACCACATGCTGCTGGTTATATCTGAGGAGCAGTTCAAGGTAATTAGGTCAATCCCACAAACAGTACCATGGAGAGTAAATTGTTTGGTCTTTTTCTTTTAATCTGCCATGTTAGTGAACACACTTCTTCTCTCCAACTTTTTCAAGAACACCATAACCAAGATGTGACCAGACTCTCCACTGCGATTGATGTTTAAATGCCCTCTGGCTTGCTAGGTCATTTCAGCTGTATCAAACAAAGTCTAAAAAGGCAAGACAGTAGGCATTGGCCTAGGTGGCTAACACAGCCCTCATGGCCGTGCAAAGCCCTCTTTACTAACTTTTGAGAGCTAGTGCCAAAATTTGAGTTACTAGTCAAGCAACAGCATGACAAAGACACAGTTCTGGAATCATGTCTTACAAATAGTATCCTAGATATTAACCCCATCCCAGTTATGCCCTATCTCACCAGCAAGACAGAGAGCCACTGAAAGTGACAGCACAGTGATGTACAATTGGGATGCACTTGCTCTGGGAGTCCTTTTAACATTGACTATGGACCCATGGTGTTACAGCATCAGTCAAGCACAGACCAGGAAACCCCCAGCTGATCACTTCCCCTCGCACCCTCCTGTCATCCTCCCACACCATGTACGTCCACCCATGACCAAAATGGTAGCAATGACCACTGCATGCTCCTTGTGGGAATGAAGTCCTGTCTTCACCTTGACTATCTTCCATGGTGTTGGGTGGCATTACCACTGTGCTAAATGGGATAGATTTTGAGCTGATGTCTCAATTCAACTGAGCATCCATAGGGTACTGTAGGCCACGAGCAGCCACAGAATTATATTTGAACACAACCTGTAACCTCCCTCTGTACCTCCCCCTCTCTATCGTTGCGGTTCACCTGAGTGTAAACCCTGGTTTAATGAAGAAAGAGAGTATGCCAAGAGCAAGAGTAAGCATAACTATGAGATGTTATCCTGATTAAGTTACAGCCTAAGGTGTCTTGTGTGCCCATCCAATAAATAGCTCCAAGACCATCAGATCAGTTCTGCCGTTTCCAGTCGTGAATGATGTTCAACATCTAACAGGAGGTGGCGGCTCCACAAATATCCCAATGCTCTGGTAGGAAAGCATACCACATTGGTGCAAAGACAAGTAAAGCATATGTGCCACAAGTGCCAGACAATGACCATCTCCAATGAGAGAATCTACCCATTGCCCCTTAACACTTCAATAGCATTAGTATTGCTTAATCATCCATGAACCTTCTGGGGGTTAACAGTGACCATAAACTGAACTATTGCAGCCATGTACATACTGTGGCTACAACAGCAGGTCAGAGACTAGAAAATCTGGTGAGTATCTTGCTTCTTGATGCCATCTACAAGGCCCAGGTCAGGAATGTGATGCTATAGTCTCCCTTGTCTGGATGAGTGCAGCTCCAATAACACTTGAAGCTTGATATCATCCAGGACAAAGCAGCCCATGTAACTGGCACCCTATCCATTGTCAGCATTTACTCCCTTCCATCACAAAGTGGCAGCAGTTTGTGCAATGTACAAGATGTACTGCAACAACTTAAGACTTCTCTGCCACCACTTTCCAAACCAGTGATCTTTACTGCATAGAAAGGCAATGTTAGCAGATGCATGGAGCACTACTGTTTGCAAGTTCCCGTCCATATCAGACAACCATCCTGACTTGAACTAGTCCCAGCACTGAGTGAAGAAATGGTGATACAAAGTCTTGGAGCCCCCTTCCTAATTGTGCTGTCGATCTCGCTCTCTACCTTCTAACATCACCTGCAGTGGTTCAAGAAAACAGCTCACTAGTGCATCCTCTAGGGAATCCAGGATAGACAGTAAATTCTGGCCTTGTCAGCAATGCCCACATCCCATGGATGAATGTTTAAAAATAAATAAGCCACTTGCGCCCGAGTTATTCACACCATCACTTCCTTTGTCCAAGCTGTTCAGTAATCCTATGATTGTTCAGTTTCTTCAATGACTATTGTAACCCTGGGACATCTGTTCCTCCCTGCTTCCCCCACCCCCCCACCCCTGAGTATCATTTCTCTTCTCTCTCCTCATGCTTTTTTTTTCTCGCACGCTCTCTCTTCTCTGTCCCTCTGCCCACGCCAGCATTGTAATCTTTTAATGCTTTATTGTCTTTTGATAGCTGATTGAAGGTTCTGGGCATTAGTCAAAATTCCTGTGCCCTACAGTTACCCAATCACCCCTTTCATCTGTCCTGTATGAGTAGTTAAGACTGGTGCAGCTATGAATTGCTATCATTAAGCTTCACTCACTCTGGCAGATATTCACTCTACCAAAAGTCAGCACAAAGAACAAGCTGAAACTGACAGCAGTTGAAGGGTCCCGCGTGCGGAAAGTATCCGTGGCCAGCTTCAGCAGCAATCGAGTGGAAGATTACAGTGAGAATGGGCTTCTGGTGCTTACAAACCTTGGCGATATCCAGGTCATTTCTGTCCCTGCACTCAGAAGTCAGGTTCGGTATGAGTGCATCAGGAAGGAAGACGTCAGTGGAATTGCGTCCTGCGTCTTCACAAAGTCTGGGCAAGGTAGGTGTTTCTTGTTGCATGACTTGCAAATCAGCACCAAGTACAGGATGCTTGTCACATCACAGCTACGGTATTGTGTACAGTTCTGAGTGTCACACTTACAGGAAGGACATGAATGCATTAGAGTGTGTGCATAGGAGTAATTTACAAAAATAATTCGAGGGATAAATCAAATAAGTTGGACCATTTTCCCCTTCGAAAGAAGAAGGCTAAGAACTCTGATAGAAGTCCTCAACTTTAAGTGGGCTTGACAGCATAGCTAGGGATACACTATTCCTGCTAATAAAAAGTTCGAGAACCAGAGGGGGCAGATTTAAAATGATTTGCAAGTGTGATGAAGTTAGTGTGTGGGGGCACTACCTGGAAATGTGGTGACAGTAGGTTCAATTGTGGCATTCGGAGTGTTGAATGACTGTGTTTGTTTGGACAAAGAAAAATGCAGGGATTTGGCACTAAGTAATGCTTATTTGAAGAACTGTACAAACACGATGGGCCAAATGGCTACCACCTATGATGTAACAGTTTTGAGATTCTGTGAAGAAATTAATCCACCCATTGGTAAACCTGCAGAAATTGGAAAATGTGCTTCCAAGAAAGCTGCTTTAGAGCAACCTTATAACAAAGTGCAGCACCTCAGCCAAGCATGAACTACTGTGTGAATCATGAGGATGTGAATTAATTTAAAATGAGAAGTTCTTGATCTCTCCTATATTTAATTCTTGTTCCATAAAATGACAATTCTTTGTGTTCAACCCCCTACTTCTGCCCTAAATTATAAGGCTGTCTCCTCCATCTTCCTGCCTACTGCTCGTGGTTCCATCCCAACTGTCTGAGAGGGTCCAAAAGACTTTGCACCCAATGCTTGGAAATACCTTCACGTGAACCAAAATACTACTTGCTAATCCTGCAATGTCTGTTTTTACTTTTTCAGGGTTTTACCTCATCTCTCCTTCAGAATTTGAGAGGTTCTCTGTTTCATCAAAGTGGGTGGTGGAACCAAGATGTGTTATTGATATTGATGAAGGAGTTGGAACCAGGGCTTCCCATCAAAAAGCAGCGCAAGATGGAGTGGTCATGAAAGCCAACTCCAAGTAAGTTTAACGAATGCTATCCAACCATTCGTACTGCTGACTGTTTTAAATCAGCAGTTGATCGTCAGGGACTTGCAATTTGCTTAATACCACTGGCCCGGATGTTCAATGATTATCCTCTTCCAGGAGGCTACATCCAACAATTGATGGTAGACTGGTTGTTAATTTTAAATGTGAGGAGGATAGATTTTTGTTAACTGAAAGGGACTAAGGGATATGAAGACAGCTATGTAGAGTTATGGTGTAAATCTGCCATTATTTCACTGAATGGAGGAACAGGCTCAAAGGTTTAATTAGTTTTCCCATATTCCTTGCTTTCAGGACGATGACCAGAGGCTATTTGTTAAATAGCTTGGTTTTTCATCTTAAGCTTGCAGTTATGCTGCTGACTGAGGGATCTAGTCTGTTCACTCTTTGAAGCAATGTGAATGTTTGCACCAATGGGATCCTTTTTCACACAGGCATAGCTCAGCCTATTTTACTCCTGGATGGGACTTGTTTATAACCAATACTTAGAAAGTATGCAAGTCAGGCCTGCACAGAGGTGATGAAATTAACTACTGATATTTCAGAACAGTTGGCTTTTGAACTTGATGGATGTTGAAGACATTAAATAATGTTTAAATGTTAAGTTCCTTTACATTGTGCTTGAAAATGCAGGAACTTGTATCACCTGAGCCAAGTAACTTCTGTCCATCTCTGGTAGCTGCCCAACACCTGACATCTATTTCAAACCCACCGACTCCCATAGCTACCCTAGACTACACCACCTCTCTCTGACCCTCGTGCAAGAATGCAATGCCGTACATCCAGTTCCTCTGCCTCCACCGCATCCACTCCAAAGATGGAGTGTTCCACTCCTCGACATACCAGGTGTCCCCCTATTTCAAGGACAGCAACTCTTCCTCACCACCACCCCACCCGGGCCGCCCCGTGATCAAAAAATGCTCTCAACCGCATCTCTTGCATTTCTCACACTTCTACCCTCAACCCCCCTCCCCCAAACAACAGTAAGGACAGCGTTCCCCTGGTCCTCACAAACACCCCACCAACCTCCGCATCCAGCATATCATCCTCTGCCACTTCCGCCACCTACAATCTGACCCCATGACCAAAGAAATATTTCCCTCCCCACCCCTGTCCACCTTTCATAGGGACCACTCTTTCCATGACTCCCTCCTCCACTCCACGCTCCACACTCCCCACTAACCTCATCACACAAGGCACCTTTCCTGTAACTGCAGGAAGTGCTACACCTCCCCACTCTCCTCCATCCAAGGCTCTAAGCAAACTTTCCTATCTGACAGGGGTTCACCTGTACATTCTCCAACCTGGTCTACTGTATCTGCCACTGCCAATATGGCCTCCTCTACATCAATGAGACCAAGCGCAGACTCGAGGGCCATTTTGTGGAGCATCTGGTGCTCAGGACATGATAATCGACAATACCTTCTTCCAGTTGCAAACCATTTTAACTCACCCCTCCTACACCCTGGGTGACATGGCCATCCTGGGCTGCCTCCACTCCCACGATGACACCACACGCAAATTGGAGGAGCAGGTCCTCATAATCTGCCTCGGGAGCCGAAAGCATGATGGCCTGAATGTAGAATTCACCAGTTTTAAAATCTCCCCAACCCCGGCCTCATCCCATATCCAAACCTCCCTCTCATCCCTGTCTCCTTGACCTGGCACAACCTGTCCATCATCTTCATCTTCCCCCACCCTTCCCACTGACCAACCCCCACTACCCCCTACTTGCATCCACCTATCACCACTCCACCTAACTTTCCCCAGCCCCACCCATCCTCCCTCTATTTATTTCCTAGCTCCCTTTCCCCATCCCCAGTTCTGAAGAAGGTTCCCGACCCAAAACGTTAACTTTCCTATTCCTCTGCTGCCTGACCTGCTGTGTTGCTCCAGCTCCACACTGTGACTCTGACTCCAACATCTGCAGTTCTCCTGCCCATGTGCTAATGTGTTTAGTTCATTTGCAGTCACTCCTGTTGAATTTGTCAGTAATATTTGAGACGCCATCACTTTTTTTTGTTTTAAACACAATATTGATTGATATTGAATCACAGGGAATCGGAGCATTCACAGCAGCTGCCATCTGGATTGAGTGAGGGTGATGGTAAGTCAGTCTGATAAGTTGACTTGATCAGTTTGATCTGGACCGAGTTATGTGCAGGAGTGAAAATGTCTGAAGACAAACTGTAGATGATGGGGAGAATACCTTCCTGATAGCTCAACTGGTAGCAAATTGACTGTAATGTGTATCAATCTTAACATCAGTAGTTCTTACACTCATACTTGCACATACTCTCTGCCTGTCCTTGCTACCTGTTACTGACTTGCGTAATTTCCCTGGAATATTGAACAATGCTGAGCTCAGGAATTATTTGGTTTGTTCATGAGAAATCCTCTTAAATAAAAAGAGAAGGGTGCAACTTCGTATTCAAGTAGTTTTACTGAAATTTTTTCTCTAAGTACACATTTATCACATTGTAATGGTGCAATGAATGTTGAAATATTGATTGATAAACAAATCTCGTTTCATTTGTGCTTTGTTAATTGATCTATAATTTCTTAGGAAGGAAAATGGCAGAGATCATGGAGCATGCACTGCTTAATGATGAGAGTAAGTACAGTCACCTCTTTTTTTCAGACTTTGCAGAATGTTTCTATATTGGTGCTTATGGCCTGTTTTGTGTTTCTCTGGAGTATGGGTGGGGATGTCAGAGCATACTCCAGTATTTGAGTTGGTGCATCATTTTAATCTTGTTTTAACTGTATAACTTTACAACTTTTCTTTCTTTCCCCAGGCGTTTTACTGGAAATTCAGAGCACGCTTGAGTCTGAATCGGCTCTAACTGACAGATTGTAGGTATTGCTACTGGGAGAGCTTGGGGTAAGAGGATGAAGGGGGTGGGGGAGCAAAAACTTGGGGAATGCTGAAGCTGGGATGGAGTCCAGGGAGAGTGCTGGAAGTGGATGAGGAAGGATATGACGGGAGTGAGCTGGAGGAAGGGCAAAGTGAAGCTGCAGCATTAGTAACATTGGAAGGATTGGTAGATCTAGTGAACAGGTGTGGGATGGGAGATGGTGTAACAAGAGCTTGACATTTGCAGCTTCCCGATGCAGTTGGTGTCAAGGGTTCTGAGGTTTTTTTTTTTCTAAATATACTTCCATGTTCCTTAGTGGAGTTTGCTCAATATGGAGCGATTTCAACTTTCTGTTGCAGGAGTTTTGGACACCTGGACAGGAACTCCAAAAACTCCGCTGGGGTACAGTCTCCAAAGCAAAGGATGATTAATGGAGGTTGGTACAGTCAAAATATGACAAAAAATTGTGCTTTTATAACTGTTACCCCAGATTTGAAGAGTTCCCCAAACACTTAACTTTTATGACCTCGATCCATAAAGTACGGAAATACATTCTTTGGTCCAACTCGTTCATGCTGACCATCCTAAACTGAACTAGTCCAATTTGCCTGCATTTGGTCCATATCACTCTAAACCTTTCCTATTCATTTTGCCTATCCAAATGTCTGTTAAATGATGTAAATATAATCGTACCAGCTTTCACCACTTCCTCTAGTAGCTCATTCCTTACACACACAACCCTCTGGAAAAATTTGCCCCTCAAGACCTTATTAATCTTTCCCCTCTTATCTTAAATCTATGCCCTGTGGTTTTGGATTCCCCTACCCTTGGAAAAAGACCTTATTTATGCCCCTCATTTTATAAACCTCTATAAGGTCACCCTTCAGCCTCTGACATTCCAGGGAAGTCAGTCCCAGCCTCCCCTTGTAACTCAAACACTCCAGTCCCGCAGCATCCTTTTTTTGTAATTTTTTTTTTTCTGTACCCTTTACTAGTTTAACAAACTCCTCCCTTTGGCAGGGAGACCAGACTTATGCAGTATTCTAAAAGTGGCTGCAGCAATGACTCGTACAGCCATAACATGATGTCCCAACTCCGACACTCAATGCTCTGACCAATGAAAGTCTACATGTGCTGCCACTTTTAAGGAACTATGAATCTGTACATCTAGGTCCTTCTGGTCAACAACATTCCCCAGGGCCCTACCATTTAACTGTCTTGCTCACCTCGGTTATCTAAATTAAATTCCAGCTGCCAATTCTCAGCCCATTGGCCCATCCGATCAACTTCTCATTGTACTCTTAGATAACTTTCTTCATTGTCCACTCAATTTGGTGTCATCCACAAACTTAGTAACCATACTTCC
Organism: Rhincodon typus; assembly: GCF_021869965.1. NCBI lineage: Eukaryota > Metazoa > Chordata > Chondrichthyes > Orectolobiformes > Rhincodontidae > Rhincodon > Rhincodon typus. The sequence continues at coordinate 29,389,457 of NC_063354.1, forward strand.
TATATTCTCATCCAAATCGTTGGTGTAAATGACAAAACAGTGGACCCAGAACCGATCCTTGTGGCACACGGCTGGTCACAGGCCTCCAGTCTGAATAACAACCCTCTATCACCACCTTTCTGTTACCATCTAGTCTGTCTGATACCATCAAAATTGGCCTACTCCAATTTAGGACTTAACTTTTAGATCCAGTTTACCATCCTCCATCATTATGTTGAAAGTAATAAAGTTATGATAACAAGGTGTAGAGCTGGATGAACACAGCAGGCCAAGCAGCATCAGAGGAGCAGGAAGGCTTGGTGCTGATTCTGCTTGACCTGCTGTGTTCATCCAGCTCTACACCTTGTTATCTCAGATTCTCCAGCATCTGCAGTTCCTACTATCTCTGAATAAAATTATGATCACTGGTCCCAAAGTGCTCCCCCACTAACACCTCAGTCACTTGCCCTGCCTTATTTCCCAAGAGAGGGTTGAGTTTTTTTTTGCTCCTTCTCTCGTAGGTACATCCACATATTTAATAAGAAAATTTTCTTGAACACACTTAGCAAATTCCTCCCCATCCAAGCCTTTTACACTATGGCAGTTTCAGTCTGGAAAGTTTAAAATCCCCTACCCATTATAACCCTATTGTTTTTGCAGATATTTGACAACTCCCTACTTTTTTTTTTTTTGCTCCTCAATTTCCCACTTACTGCTAGGGGGCCTGTAGTACAATGCCATTTTAAGGTGTTTGTTCCCTTACTTCTCAGTTCCACCCATGTAACTTCATTGGATGATCCCTCAGGAATATCCTCTGTACAACAGTAATGTTGACCCTAATCAAAGATGCCACTCCCTTCCTCGCCCGTCTCTCCTTCCTCGCCCGTCTCTCCTTCCTCGC
>NC_063354.1:29390346-29392907 GCF_021869965.1 Rhincodon typus
CCTTCCTCGCCCGTCGCCATGTTTCTGTAATAGCTATGATATCCCAGTCCCAACATACCGTCTATGCGCTGAGGTCATTCACCTTACCTTGGGCCTTTTGCATTGAAATAAATGCAATTTTAATGCCTCACCTGTATCTTGTTTTCTACCATGCTCTTGCCCTTTTTGTCTACTGGAGTTGCCCCCCTTAACTACTGTACCAGCCTCGACCACCTCTCTTGTCTCACTACTGCTTTGGGCACACCCCACCCAATACAGTACTAGTTTTAAGCCTCCCAAGTAGCACAAGCAAATCTCCCTGCTAGGATATCGGTCCTCCTGCACTTCAGGTGCAACCTATCACTCTCTTGTAAGGGTCATTTCTGCCCCAGAAGAGTTCATAGTGATCCAAAAATGTGAATCCCTGCCTCCTGTACCACCACCTCAGCAACACATTCATAAACATAGAACTGGACAGCACAGGAATGGGCCCTTCTGCCTACAATGTTGTGCCAAACATGACCCCAAATGAAACTAATGCTTTCTGCCTCAACTTGGTCCATATCCCTCCATTCCTGGCATATTCATGTGCTTACCTGCAAGTCCCTTAAATGCCCCTATTGTAGCTGCCTCCACTACCCCTGACAACATGTTCTAGACTCCTACCACTCGGTATTTTTTTAAACTTGCCCCTCACATCTGTGAACTTTACCCCCCTCACCTTTAAATGTATGCCCCCTGATTTTAGACATTTTAACTCTTGGGGGGGGAAAGATTCTGACTTTCAACCCTATGTATGCATCTCATAATTTTATAGATTTCTATCAAGTCTCCCTTCAGCCTCTGCCGCTTTAGAGAAAATAAACATGAATTTTTCTAGCCTCTCCTTTACAGCTCATACACTCCAATCCAGGCAGCATTCTGGTTAAACCCCTTCTGTACCCTGTTGAAAGCTTCCACATCCTTCCTGTAATGTGGCAACCAGAATTGAATGCAGTACTCTAAATGTGGCCTAAGCAAAGCCTTTAAAAAGCTGCAACATGACATCCTGACTCTTGTACTTACCTCCCCAACTAATAAAGGCAAGCATGCCATGCACCACCTTTACCACCCTATCTACTTTCAGGTAGTTATGGGCTTAAACACAAAGTTTTCTCTGTACATCAATGCTGTTCAGGGTCCTGTCATTGATTGTGTATACTTTTCCTTAGCATTTGATCTCCCAAGATGCAGCACCTCACACTTACCTGGATTAAACTGCATCTGCTATTCCTCCACCCATCTTTTCAAGTGATCTATATCCCGCTGTATCCTTTGACCTTCAGCACTCTCCACAATACCACTGATCTTTTTATATCTTCTGCAAACTTACCAACTCGCTCATCGACATTTTCATCCAATTCATTTATATGTATCACAAACTGCAGAGGTCCCAGTACAGATCCCTGGGGGACACTACTAGTCATGGATCTCTAGCCTGAAAAACACCCTTCCACTACCCTCTGTCTTCTGTAAGCAAGCTAGTTTTTGAATCCACGTGGCCAAATCACCATGGATCCCATGCATCTTAATCTTCTGGATGAGCCTACCACAAAGTGAACCTTTGTCGAAAGCCGTACTGAAGTCCATGTAGACAGCATTCATTGCTCTACCCTCATCGATCACCTTCATCACCACCTCAAAATTCAATCAAATTAGTAATTCATCTGGAGCTAGTAGGAACTGCAGATGCTAGAGTCAGAGATAAGTGTGGAGCTGGAGGAACGCAGCAGCAGCAGCAGGAAGGTTGACATTTTGGGTCAGGACCCTTCAGAAAAAAAAAGGGTTCTGACCCAAAACATCAACCACCTTGCTCCTCTGATACTGCCTGGCCTGCTGCGTTCCTCCAGCTCCACACTGTTATTCTCAGTAATTCATCTGCCCTATCTTCTTGTGCCTATTCTCACTGTCCCATATTACTGGGAGTAATCACTGCCCTTGAGGTCCTGCTTTTTAACCTGCCTCATTTCCTATATTCTCTCTGTAGAACCTTTATCCCTTCCTCTACCTGTCATTGGTACCAATCTGCACAAGGACCTCCGTCTGCTCACTCTTTCCCTTCGAGAATTTGCTGCAGCTGCTCCGAGACCTGTTTGACCCTGGCACCAGGGAGGCAACACACCATCCTGATGTCATAAAAACCAAAAGCATCGTCATGTCATGCCTTTCTGTGCCTCTGACCAGAGACCCCAATTGCAATCAATCGCTTGGACCTTGACCTTACACCTCTCAAGAGCAGAATCAGTTGCAGTGCCAAAAACCTAGCCTCTGAGAGGCCCTCTTCCCCACCTCTGCTATATCCAGAACTTTTGTACTTTATTTGAGAGGGAGGAGACTCTTGCACTACCTGCCTACCTCTCCTGACTATGTATCTGTGGTGTGACCACCTGAATCTACTATCCATCATGCTCTCACTCCTTTTAAACTCCCTAGTGCCTCCACCTGCCGTTCCAACTGATCCATGTGGCCTGATCGTACATTTTGCTGCAGCACCTTTCTGCAGGCGTAGTTGTCAGGGACGGTCAATTATTCCCTGATCTCCT
>NC_063354.1:29397907-29417361 GCF_021869965.1 Rhincodon typus
TTTCTGAAGAAGGGTCCAGACCCGAAACGTCAGCCTTCCTCCTCCTCTGATGCTGCTTGGCCTGCTGTGTTCATCCAGCTCTACACCTTGTTACAACACCTTGTTATCACCCTATGGATGTTTCGCCCATCACCGTTTACTCTCTATTCGTTCCCGGCAGTGTTTACACAATTGGAGACAGAAAGGATTACAGATGCTGGAAGTCAGAGTCAATAAAATAGGGAGCTGGAGGAGCACAGCAGGTCAAACAGTACCTGAGGAGTAGGAAAGTCGACGTTTCGGTTCGGGACCCTTCATGCTGATCTAGGGTCCAGACCCGAACCAGCCTTTACACGCTTGCGGTTTACCCCATGAGTAACTAATCCATGTGGGTGTTTGTCTGCTATTGGTGTTTGCCCAAAATCAGCGATTGCCCCTTATGTTTATTTGCCCCTGCACGTGTGTGCTCCCTGTCAGTGTTTACCCCTTGTGGATTCTTGCCCCTATTGTACTTGCTGTCTGTACCCTATTATCTCCTGGCCTTGTTTTCTTTCACAGGCGAGAGACTGTAATGTGACTGGGTTTTGGCAGAACGAGCTGGGCTCCGTTTTAAACCTGAATGAAATTGGCAATTATAAGTTAAAAGGCCAATTCTTGACCGCAGTCGAGGCGGCAAAGGGTGAAGCTGGATCCGAGGGACGAGCCCGAGTGATTGGCATCAAGAACAATGGGAAAGAGCCAACGTTCAGCATATCTACAGCGTGGGCTGGAGGTAACACCAGGAACAGATATGGCCAACAGGGAAACACCAGCATCAGAAATAATAAAATAGGAAATGAAATAGCTCCAAAATTATTTAACTTCATATTAATTAACTCTATAGGAGCTCAATTTAATTAATGTCAGTGTTAAATACATCATTATTAAATAATGTGAATTAACCCCTTACGTAAAGCACCAATCATTATTGATTCCTAATATTGAATAATCACAGAATTAAAGTGCCCTATACCTATTATCTCTATATTAAGGTATAAGTAATATTAATGAACACCCAATAAGTAAATCCCATTAAATAACAGTATTAACTCTAACTTCAATTTAAACACCCCTCTATTTATTAGCCCAATAATAATTAACCATTCAACTACGTTATTTAAAACTTGCAAGAGAAATTAAATCTTTCAATAAATATTTAAAAACTCCAAATGAAGTTTACCTGAAATAGTGAGACCAAACACTGAATGGACTTCCTGGGTACAGTTCAAGTACACTGCTCTTATCACCCACCGTATGGGATAGTTGTTATTATTCCACCTGCCCTTCACCCCCACCCCACTCCCTTCAATAAAGGATAGCAAATATTTGTGAGAATACTTACATTGAGAGTGATCATCATATGATAAGATTTGGATTAAAAGTGGAGAGGAACCAGTAACAAACTAATGTAAAAGTTCTATATTAGAAGAGGAGTAATTTCACTGCAGTGAGAAGAGATATAGCCAGGATAAAATGGAACCATAAGATTGAAAGAAAAAAACCTGTACTGGAATAATGGGTGATCTTTAAGTTGGAGATATTTCAGGTAGGGATGAGGTACATTTCATCAAGAGGGAAGACAAGGGAAAGCAAAACTAAAGCTCCTTGGATGATTAGGGAGATGGAAAATACGATGAAACAAAGGTGAACGATGCCTGTCAAGTGAGTTCTTCAAACTAAAACCAGGTTAAATACAACAAGTTGAGATGGGTAATGAAGAGGAATACAAGGCCAACAGAGAAAATATTGGAATACCATGGTAATCAGTATAAAGGGGAGCCAAAACTTTTTAACAGGCATGTAAATAATAAGTAGGTACTATGAGGTGGGTGGAGCCCAGCAGTGTCAGTGAGGATGATACTGTACATGTTTGGAGCAAGGTTAGACTACTTAAATATTTTGTATCAGTATTTAATGAGGAACAAGCTGCTGATAATTGTTCTTGGACTGGAGGTGGTAATGGTTAGATAGATAGGATGTGCTGGAAAAGTTGACGATTCTTCAGTTAAATAAGTCAAGTGGTCCAAATGGTTTGCATCCCAGACTGCGGAAATAATTGGGAGCGAGGATAGCAGAATTCCGATCTTTTCTTGAAACAGTGGAGGTGCCGGAGGATTGAAAAGTAGAATATATCGGGTGCACTTATTCAAGGACGGTGTAAGAACATTCCAACTACCTATAGGCCAGTCTAGATTGCATCAGTGGGGGGTCAGGTTTAAGAAATAATAATCTGGAAGGAAATAGGCAGGCACTTGGAGAGATTTGCATTCATTAAGAAATCCAGCACCAAATTGAAAAAGGTCAATAATATTTGACTACTTCTAGTTGGATTTCTTGATGAAGAGAATGCAATGAATGTTGTATTTGTAGACTATAAAAGCATTTGGCAAAGTACGACATAAAAGGCTGGTTAACAAAACTGAGGTTCATGAAATAGGATGGCTAGTGTCAATTTGGATTGACAATGGCTTCATAACAAAAAAAAAAAGCAAAAACGTGTTAAAGGGCTGCTTTTCAAACTGGAGGGTGGTAGACAGTGGTTTTCCCATAATGTCAGTGCTAGGACTACTGTTTTTTTTTTCACATTATACAAATTATTTGGATATTGAATCACAGAATAAAATTTCAAAATTTGCCTTTGATACCAAACTTGGAGGCACAGCAAGTACTGAGGATGATGTCAATCAATTCCAACTGGATATAGACAGACTAGCAGAAAGAATTAAACACGAAGAAGTGCGAGATGATGCATTTTGACAAAAGGATAGGAAGAAGCAATATATATTTAAAGGCATAATCATAAGGAGTATGCAGGAACAAAGGGACCAAGGTTCATGTGCATAAATCACTGAAGCTGACAGGATAAATTAAGAGTGGTAAGTAGAGCATATGGAATCTTGGGCTTCATAAGTAGAGGCATTGGTACAAAAGCCTGGAAGTTGTGCATAGCCTTTGCAAACTTGTTCACTTCAGGAAAGATGCAAGGATCTTTGAGAGAGTGTAGAGAAGGGATTTACCAGAATTTGTTTTCTTTATACTTCTCATGAGATGTGGGTGTCGCTGGCAAGTCTAGAATTGCCCTCTGACTATCTTGTGAAGCCAGGGCAGTTAAGAGTCAACCACATGATAGATAATAGCTCTAGAGTCACATGTAGGCCAGATTGGGTAAAGATGGCAGACTTCCTTCTTTTGAAGGACATAAGTGAACCAGATAGGTCTTTACAACAATCTGCGATAATTGTCATAGTCGCCATTACTAAAACTAGCATTTATTCCAGATTTATTGGTGAATTTAAACTCTATAAGCTACTTTGGTGAGACATGATCCATGTTTGCAACATATTTGACCTGGCCCACTGGATTACAAGGTCAGCAGCATTACCAGAATGATTCCAGGGATGAAGAAATGTAGCTACAAGGGTAAGTTGGAGAATTTGGAGTTGTTCTGTTTAGGGCAGAGGAGATTTGAGTGAAGATTTGATAAAGGTGTACAAAAGTTTTTACATGCTTATATTAGTATGGATAAGAGAAACCTGATGGTACAATGACCAAGAGATACATTTAAGATTTTGCACAAAAGGTGCAGGGGGCTGTGAGGAACTTTTTTTTTCTCCATAGCAACTGATAATGACCTTGCTATGTATGAATAGGTGTATGTTGATTGAATCAATGATTTCTGGAAGAAAATTGAATAGGTATTTGAAGGAATTAAAGTTATATAACTAAGGGAATAGGATTGACTAGAATGCAGTAAAAAGAACTGACATGGGCTGAATGGCCTCCTTTTGGGCAAAATAAGTTAGTAATTTTTATCACTCGTTATACAGAATAATTACATGATGATTAACAACCACTATGAGTTAGTTATACATGTTACATCTCCCTCTATCCTGACATCTCTTCTGGAACATGTAATAATATTTGTGACTAATTAAAAATCCCTTAAAATTTGCATGTCCAGTTGTCCATCACAAAACAAAAACTCCTCTTAATCACATGGAAAATTGTTCACTGCCTTTTCTGTTCATTCAAAGGGACATTTTTTAAAATTGTTCATGGAATGTGGCCGTCATTCATTGTCCATTCCTTAACTGCACTGGAGAAAGTGGTGGTGAGCTACTGCCTTGAACCATTCTGCTCCTCCCCCACCCCCTCCCTGGCCCCGTATAGTGCTGTTGGGAAGGGAGTTCCGTGGTTTTGATCACAGTGGAGGAATAGTCATATAGCTTCAAGTCAGAAGGGTGTGGACTCCTGTCTATGCCTTTTATGTTGAAACAGAATTGTGAACACTTTATGTTAAATAGCTCAAAGTTGTAAGTGAATGAGTTTTTAAAATGAGTCAAAGTGCTGAGTATTTGAGTGTGGGTTCACGGACCATCTCCGAATCTCATTGAAGGGCTGCATGGAATGATTGGTGAGATCTAATGACTGTAACGAGGTACTATCCTGTTATTTTCAGGTTCCGTTACATCCTGGGTAGGTCAGTGCCTGATGCTGGATGATGGGCAGCAGATTCTGAAGACCACATGGCTGCTGAGATCTCCAGCTTCCAGCCAACTGGAGGATTGGAAATCAACACGGTGAGCCACTAAAGAAACATAGATGTATTTACAGCACAGAAGGAGGCTATTTGCTGATCATATCTACCTTGGCAAAAAAAAGTGTTATTCAATCTAATCTCATTCCAGCTTTTGGTCTGTAGCTTGGTAGATTATTGTACTTTAGTGTATGAATATTTCTACCTATACCACCCTTTGAGACAATGAATTCTAGACCCCAAACCCCCACCACCACTCCCGTTAATTCTCCCACTGATTACTTTAAATCTTTGCCCCAGGATTATTTAGGTCATTGCTAATGGAAATATTTTCTTCCTATTCAGTCTTTCTAGGCCCCTCACCATTTTATAAACTTCGACTAAATCTCCCCATATCTGCCTCTGTTTGCAAGACAGTAACCCCAACCAAACCCATTTCCTGTCACAGCTAAAATTCTCAATTCCCAGCAACATCTCCCTACATTTCTGCTGATCTTCTTTTCTAGTGCCTTCTGTTTTGCTCATCTGGCTAATCGACTAATATCTTTTTATAGTCTACAGCTTTCTTCCACTATCAATCATGTGGATGATCAAATTTCTTAATCATGCCTCCTACATTTAAGGTTCAATTTGATTTCTAAACAACAAGCCGTAAGGCAGCCAGTGCTGAGTCCTGGATAAACCCTCTTGGAAATATTCTTCCAGTACAAATCAGCATTGACCATAAACGTTTATCTCTTGCCAAATGAGCTAATTTTGGATTCAACACGTTGCTTTTTCCATGTGAGTTTATTTTCCTGACCAATCTACCATGCGAAAAAATGGTCAAATGCCATGTAGACTACATCAAAACCTTGTCTTCATCAAGACTCCTTGATACCTCAAAAAGAAAACAGCCAACATTGTCAGATATTGCCGTCCTTTAACAAATCCATGCTGACTGTTTTGATGACTCTGAGTCTGTGGCTGTTTAAATGGGGAACTCAAACTTGAACATTTCAAATGAGCCAGTTTTCACTGCTGTCAGGGTTAATTAATTCAAAGAGTAATGACCCTGAGAGGGAAAAAAAACTGCTCTTTTCTTGGTTAAATGGAAGGCACGTAATTTTGAAGTTGGTGACCCCTGGTTCTCATTTCTCCATCAGAAGCAACTTCCTCTCAGCAGCTGAACGATCAAGCCCCCCCACTTCGAACCTTTCATATTTCAATAAGATTATTTCTCATTCTACTAAACTCAAGGAAATATAGGTCCAGTCTGTTGCATAGCTTCTCATAAAGTCATCCCTTCATCGCAGTAAGCAGCCTAGTGAACCTTTTAGTGAAAGCAATTCAATGCAAGTATATCCCTCCTTGAGTAACAAGATCAAATTGTATACAGTACTCTAGGGCTGGTCTCACCAATATCCTATACAGTCATATCAATAATACCTACTCCTTGCGATGAAAGCGAACATTCCTGCCTTCTTGCTATACCTGCACACTGACATTTTGTGATCCATGTAAAAGGACACCCAGATCCTTATGTATTGCCTCCATTTAATTAATATGCTTTGCTATTCTTTTCTTTATTCTATCCAAAGTGGACCACTTCACATTTTCTCCACGTTATACGCCATCAGTCAGGTTTTTAGCTACTCAACTAATCTACAACCTTTTGCAGATTCTTTGTATCTTCCTCTCAACTTTTGATTCTTGCCTACTTTTGTCATGTTGTGGCACTTTGCACCATCATTCATATTCCACATCCCCAGACTAGTCCCAATTCCACAGCAATCTGAAACCCTCCCCTCTTCCTGTGTCATCTCTCCAGCCACATATTCAGTTCCATTATCGTATTATCTTGCTGCTCATTCTGACCTGTCGAGGTTCAGGGCAATGACAGCACTGATTGAGGTCGTGAGGATTTTGAGAGGAATTTACAAAGTAGATAGAGGTACGTGGAAGAGTCTATGAAAAGGTAGCATAACTTCAAAATTTGAGCCAAGCCATTAAGGAGTGAAGTTAGGAAACATTTAAAGGGACCTCATTCAAACAAAACAAAACGAGATAGATGCTGGAGATCAATTAAGAACTTTAAATCAAAGATCAATAGATTGTTGCTAGACAAAGATATTGAAAGATATGGAGCCAAGGCAAGTGGATGGATTTAAAATCCAGATTACCCATAATTTCAAGCACCCTTGAAGAGCTGAGTGGCCTTCCCAGTTTCCTGTAGGACAAGATAGTGGAGCTGAATGACCTCCTGTTCTTATGTAGCAGACTTGAGGGACTGAATGGGTTCATCTTGTTTGTGTTTATTAGGCTACACAAGCTGAATGGCCTCCTCTTCCCATGTAACAGGCTTGAGGGGCTGAATGGTCTCTGTACATTCCTATGTTACAGATCTGTGGGACGAAACGCCTCCTCTTGTTCCTGCATAATTGGCATGAAGGGCTGAATAGCCTCCTCCTGTCCTTGTGTAGGAGGCTCAAGGAGATGAATGGCATTTTTTTTTGTTCCTGTGCTGTATGACAGTTGATAAACCTTCTGCTCATACCATCCTTCTTTTTTGGCTTTGTTAGAATTGGACAAGACACATTCCGCCAAGTCCGTGGATATATTCTGCAAGGGACCCGTCGTAAATCTGTCAATCTTTAGTGCAACACATTGCACCAAGAGTGGACATTTAGGATCATTACCACTTCTGCATAGTATTCTCAATAAAATAATGTAAGAACGCCTCATTGTTGTTTGTATAAACTGATGGCAGTATAACTCCTATCTCTCTTAATGAAAGACTTGTGATTTTGTTTCAAGAGGTTGAAGTTTAGTAAGTTTCAAGCTCTTCTGATGAAGTTTTGAAGGCAGGTGTGAAGAACGTTTGAGGTTCCATTGACTGTGGGCCACTTCAGAGATGCAGGGAGCAGCGTGTCTTATGGGAAGAAATCAATTGTGATTATGGGGAATGTAAATTATTTTATTCATTAATGATGGAAGCAAATATTTTATTTGATGTGTACAATAAAACAAGAAAGAATGCACTGTTGGACCTGGTTCTTGGAAATTAGGTGGAGCAATTGGCTCAAGTGTCAGTTGGGGAACCTCTAGGAGACAGTAATCGTTGTATGGTTCAGGATGATGGTGGAGAATGAAATGCAGCAATTGGTGGAGGGTGGACTTTAATGGGCCAAGAACAGAGCTGGGCAGGATTGACCGGAACTTTGGGGCAAACAGTAACTGAATAATGGGCTACCTTCAAAGAGGAGATGGTTCAGGTACAGTCAAGGTATATTCCATCAAATGGGAAAGGTAAGACAAACAAATCCAGACCTCCCTGGATAACAAAGAAGATAACATTTAAGTTAAAGAAGAAGTGTGGTCATGAAAGGTGTCAGGTAGAAAGTAAAATTGAGAACTAAAAGGAATACTGAATTTTCACCTCCCTCTGAAACAACAAATAAGGAAAAGCAAAGAGGAATCATGTGAAAAGTCTGGCAGCAAACATAAAGGGGTGTCCCAAAGTTTTCTATTGGCATATAAACAGTAAAAGGCAGAGTAGGGCTAATTTAAGGACAAAAAAGGGCTTTTACACCTGGAGGCAGGGGGCATGGTTGAGGTGTTAAATGAAAACTTTGTATCTGCCCTTACTGAATAGAGAGATGCTGTTCAGGGTGCGGTGTCAGAGGAGGAAACGCTCTCACTAGAAGGGTTCAAAATTGATAAGTTAAAAGTGTTGGTACTTAAAGTTGACAGGGCTCTGGAAACAGATGAGATACATCCAAGGATATTGAAGGAAGTGAGTGGAAATTGAGACGTGCATGGCCATAATCTTTTTGTCTCCCCTAAACTTGGGGAAAATCCTGTTTAGCTAACTTGCTGGAGTCCATTTAAAATTTCCAGTTTGTGGGGCATCAGCCACCTGCTCCTCACCATGGACGTACAATCCGTTCACACATCCATCCCCCATCATGATGGTCTTGGGGGACTCTCCACTTCTTCCTGAACAGAAGGCCTGAATTGTCCATGTCTGCCACCACCCTCCTCTGCCTGTCTGAACTTGTCCTCAGTTTGAACAACAACTCCTTCTAAGTCTTCTCACTGGATACCCCACTATCAACATCCTGGGGGTTGACCAGAAACTTTAACTGGACTCATCACATGTACACAGTGGCTACAAGAGCAGGTCAGAAGCTGGGAATACTGCAGCAAATAATTCACCTCCTGACTCTCCAAAGCCTGTCCATCATCTATAAGGCACAAATCAGGAGTGCGATGGAGGACTCCCCACTTGCCTGGATGGGTACAACTCCAACAACACTCAAGAAGCTTGACACCACCCAGGACAAAGCAGCCCATTTGGTTGGCACCACATCCACTCCCTCCGCCACCGACGCTCAGTAGCAGCAGTGTGGGCTATCTACAAGATGCAGAAATTCACCTGTCCTCAGATAAAACCTTCCAAACCCATGACCAGTACCATTCAGAAGGACAAAAGCATCAGATACATGTGAACAGTGAACACCACCACGTGCAGGTTCCCTCCAAGCCACTCTCAATCCTGATTTAGAAATATATCACCATTCCTTCATGCTGAATCACAATCCTAGAATTTCCTCCGTGTGGGTCAACGCATAGCAGGTGGACTGCAGCAGTTCAAGAGGCAGCTCACCACTACCTTCTCAAGGGCAACTAGGGATGGACAATAAATGGTGGCCAGCCAGCAAGACCCACAGCCCAGAAATCAATTAAAAAAAAATCTTTCTTCAGATCAGAGGTTTGACTATGGGTAGCTGAATGTGTCCTACTTATACCTATCTCTTTGTGGGTGAGTAAGAAGATGGACAGGTTGAGGGAGGAGAAATTTTGAAGCTGGTGAAGTCAATATTCAGCCCATTGGGCTGTAAGGTCCCAAGGTGAAATATGAAGTGTTGTTCCTCCAATTTAGGTTTGGCCTCAATCTGAAAGTGATGGCAGCCAAGGATGGATATGTCACTAGGGGAGCGGGAGAGGAAGTTAAAGTGGATGGTTACTGGAAGGTCGGGTTGGTTGGTGCATGCAGATGCTCTGCAAACCAGTTCTTGATTCTGCATTTGGTCTCCCTGATATAGAGAAGACCACTTTGGGAGCAATGGATATAGTAGATGAGGTTGGATGAAGTGCAGGTGAACCTCTGCTGGATTTGGAAGGATTGTTTGGGGCCTCGGACAGAGGTCAGAGGGGTGGTAGTAGGGGCAGGTGTAGCACCTCCTGCGGTTGCAGGGAAAGGTACCAAGTGTGCTGGAGAAGTTAGTGGGGAGTGTGGAGTTGACGAGGAAGTCACGGAAGATACGGTCCCTGCAGAAGGCTGACAGGGTTGGGGAGGGAAATACCTTTTTGGTGGTGAGGTCTGATTGCAGGTGGCGGAAATGTCGGAAGATGGCACTTTGGATTGGAACTTGGTGGGGTGGTATGTGAGGACTAATGGGTGATAATCTTTATTGTTGGGGGGGTGAAGAGGGTTTGAGGACAGAAGCGCAGGAAAAAGGGGGAGATGCGGTTGTGTGCATCCTTAACAAGAGAGGAGGGGAAGCTACAGTCTGTAGAGTAGAACGCCTCATTCTGGGAGCAGATGTGGTGAAGGTGGAGGAATTGGGAGAATGGGATAATATTTTTGCAAGAGGGTGGGTGAGAGGAGATGTAGTCGAGGTTTTGATCCACATTAACTCCCCGTCCTGCTCCCCTGGTGACATGTCCGTTCTTGGCCTCCTCCACTGTCAGTGAAGTCAAATGTAAGGTGGAGGCACAACACCTCATATTTTGCCTTGGGAGTTTACAGCCCAATGGGCTGAATATTGACTTCACCGCCTTCAAAATCTCTCCTCCCCCAACTTGTCCATCTTCCTATTCACCTATCTGCTCCACCCTTCCCACGGACCAACGACAATAACCCCCTACCTGCATCCACCTATCTCCATTCTCACCTATCCTCCCCCCAGCCCCACACCCCTCTCTGATTTATTTATGGGCTTCTCTCCCCCTCCCCAGTCCCGACAAAGGGTTTTGGCCTGAAATGTTGACTTTCCTGTTCCTCGGATGCTGCCTAACAGGCTGTGCTTTTCCAGCACCACATTTATTGACTCTAGCTTCCAGCATCTGCAGTCCTTAATGTCTCCAACACACACAGGATACCAATTATTCCACAGGATACCAAGTATTCCATAGGGGCATATCCTGAAATAGAATAAATGACCAGAAATCGGACTATGTGTCACATTAATACACCACACTAGGTCAGCATTGGGTTATATTTGGAATGCCATGCTTTGGCTATACTAGATCTTATTGCATGTAGGGACAAACTGCATCAGTATCTGAGGAATCATGAATGGCATAGACATTGGGCAAACTTCAGTGAATATCTCTACTTACAGTCCTTATGTTGGAAGAAATTTCATTGAATCAGCTAACTACAGTTGGGTCTAAGACACCCACCTGAAGAAGCCCTGCAGTTATGTGCTGGGTCTGAGATTACTAGCCTCCAACAGCTATAACCACCAGTTGATATACTAGGTATGGCTTCAGCCAGTGGAGAAGTTCACTTGGATTGATTGAGCACCTTTTACAACCTCAAATGACTGAGAGCACGTCCTGGTCAATGAAGTACATTAGAGCAGGATTAGGCCATTCAGCCCCTTAAACCTGCTTAACTATTTATATTTATGGCTGATAATCTATCTCAATGCCATATTCCCACATGGTCCCTATGACCCTTGATGTCATTAGTAATTAGGAATGTTATCAATCTTTCTCTTAATAAATGATCGAGCTTCCACAGTTCCCTGGCCGAGAGAATTCCAAACATTCACCACTCTCTGCCCAAAGAAATTCCTCCTCCTCTCAGTCCTAATTGGCATGCCTTGCATTTCCAGCTGTGGGACCTTTAATATCCACCTGAGAGAACAGGTGGAGCCTTTGTTCAATACCTCAACCCAAATGCATGAATTCCAACATTTCTTCAGTACTGACCCTGCAACAGTGAAGCACTCGCTCTGTACTGACCCACCAACAGTGCAAAGTACTTTCAGTACTGGCCTCTGAAAATGGAGCAATTTCCTTAGTATTGCAACTCCGACAGTGCAGCACTTCCTCAGTCCTGTCCTACAACAGTGCTGCATTCTAACATATCAGTCCAGATTATGAGTTTAAGTCTAGAGTGGGGCTTAAACCCCCAATCTTCTGACTGAGAGATGAAAAAGAAATCAAATACGGAAATTATTTAAATTTTTCAGTTGTTGGGACAGCTTTGAACTACTGGCAGCAAGTTATATTGTCTTTTAATGGTTGTGGAGCAGTAATGCTGAAGTCATGAGGCCCATCTTTGTCTTTTTTTTTAATGTTCTGAGGTGCTATTACACACAACGGTGTGACTTTCCCACCACCAAAGTCACCATGACTTCATTTCTTGTTTTTTTTCATTACCACCAGTAATCACCTGTGTAGCCAATCAAGTGCTTACAAGCAAGGCCCATTATAAGCAATGCAAACCATCAAAAGTGAGGGGGGATGTTAGGGAGAGAGGAAAGGGACTAAATCCAAATGGAGTCGGAGAGGGAGATAAAGCACTGTATCCCCTGCGATGCCCACATCAAGGCCCAGCTTTGTAATTTAAGTTAATTATGAGCAACAGCTTGACCTAGTTAGTAACACTATTCCTTCAGGATCAGGTGGTCATGGATTCAACCTCCACTTCAGGGAAGGAGAGCTACATTGCCAGATGTTCTTGGTAAGAAATTAAAGGAAGCTCCCATTCACGTGTTTTGGTCGAAGCCAATGATCACGTGATGCTATTGGAACAGCAGCTAGTGAATTCTCAAAGGTTTCGACCAACCTGTGCTTGTTTGTTTTCATGCAGGTCCTTTAAGTTTTTGCATATCCACACACCAGTGGAACTTAAAGGGATAATAGGGTCTTCAGCAATGCTCCCCATGGATCAGGCAAAGTCTTCAACCGTTCCACACAGAATGAGGCTCCTGTGAATAATAGGTCTGGGAGTGAACCCTTGTTAGTGCTAATAACAGCTTTGTGCTGTGTCTACGTTGTCTCGATCCCAGGAGCCCTGAAAGCATCCCAGGCAGCAGCTATATTCAAACTGGTACAGATTTGAAAAATTTAACAACCCTCCCGAGAAACGAAATTCTTCTTCACTTCAATCTTAAATGGGAGATTCTTCATTTTGAATCTGCATCCTGAGTTTTAGATGCACCAACTAGAGGAACATTCTATCAGCGTCTACCATGTCAAGTCCTCAGAATCTTACATTCTTAAATATGATCACTTCTCATTTCTCTATACATCAGTGATAATAGGCCCAACCTACTCAACCTTTTCCTTAAGACAACTCCTTCATTCAAGGAATCAACTTCTCCGAACTACCTCAAAGTATCCCTCCTTAACATTAGAAGACCATACAGAGTAACCTAGGTATGGCCTCACCTATACCCTGTAAGATGTAGCAAAATTTTCCCAGGTTTACACTCCATTGGCCGTGGCCATATGAGCCAACATTCTATTTGCCTTCTTAATTACTTGTTCTACTTGCACATTAACAACAAATGTGATGAAGCAAACAAGATCAAGGGAAGGAGCTACTAGGGCTTAACAAATGTCTAGCTAGTTACACACACTCATTGGGTTGAGTGACAGGGTCACATATGGATTTCATTGTTAACCACCAATCAAGCTGTATTAACCCATATAGCAGCTGGTCAATGGCATAGCAATTTAAACAGACTTCATCAAGAACTGATGGAATACCACTTATCCGTATTTAAATGAAGTGATAACAATGATGCAACATCACATTACTTCCTTTCTACCGACTGTCAGTTGTGGTTCTCTGCGTGGGTACCCTCCTTTTCTTGAGTGAGAAGCTTGTTGATTCAGATGAGACATTAAACTGAGACGCTATCTATCCACTCAGGTGGATGTAAAGAGTTTTATGACGCTATTTCAAAGTAGCACAGGAGTATTATGCTGGCAAAAAAATCTCTCAAACACAGTAAATAGATTATCTGGTTATTTGTTTAATCACAATTAGTAAGATCTTACTGCGTGCAATACATATGTTGTGATTCCTAAATTATAACAGTGAGTGTTTCAAAAGTAAAGCTGTACAATTCATTGGAACATCCTTTCCTGCAGACACAAGTTTCAGTGTTGCTCAGGGAGGCAATAGCTCCAAAACAACAGGAGCTAATGAATTCTTTCAATAGCAACTAACATACTGAATTCATAGTGACGAAATTCCAGGGCAAGCAGAACTATCAGAGGCTTTTCATTTGATAAGATAAAAGAGACCTCCAAAAGAAGAACTGATCCTGCATGTTTTTGATGTCGAAATGACCTGACGATGAAACACCACCTCTGACATTCCATATGCTACTACCCAGCCTGCAACACCCCATGGGTGTGTCTAACTGGCTGTAAATCAGTTTAAATCCGTGTCATTGATCCCTGTCTTGAGTTTTGTTTGCTTCAACCATGTCTGCTGTTAATGTGCTTCTCTCAGAGGACAGCCTGGTGTGTGGGATATGTTTGAAAATGTTCAAGGATCCTGTAACAATCCCATGTGGTCACAGTTTCTGCCTTAAATGTATTCAGAGCTGCTGGGATCAAGATAAGGATAGTGGAGGCCACTGCTGTCCTCAATGCCAAGAGCAATTCACTCCCAGACCTCAGCTTCTCAGGAGCCATGTCCTATGTAGAGTGGTTGACGACTTCGCTTCATCCAAGGGGAGCTTTTCTGAAGACTGCGTTGCTGGCCCAGATGATGTGGTCTGCGATTTCTGCACCCACACCAAGCTACAGGCAGAACAGTCCTGTCTGGCGTGCCTGGCCTCTTATTGCAGATTCCACCTGAAGCCTCACCAGGAGAATGAGGCATTCCAACACCATAACCTGACCCAGCCAGTGAAGAACCTCAGCCAGAGACGGTGCCCAGTTCACGGAAAAGCCCTTGACTTGTTCTGCAGAACAAATCAGACCTTTATCTGCTCGGTTTGTACAACAAAGGAACACAAGAACCATGAAACAGTCACGGTAGAAGAGGAGGGAGCTGACAGAAAGGTGAGGTCACTACTAGGGGTTCCTCTATTTTTATAGAAAGAAAATGGTCTAAAGTCAAATAAGACTATTGTAATGTTAGAGAAAGCCATTTAGTTCTTTGAGGCAGTTCCACCCTTCAGTTAGATAATTGTTGATCGGTACCTCTTACCAATTTTTCTTTTCTAATACTACAACAGGTTTTTGCAGGAAACAATCATTTATTTCTACTACCTTTTATATGAAGAAGTACTCACTGATATCATTCCCAATGACTTAGCTCTAATTTGAAGTTTATACCCCTTGGTCTGGACTCCCTCACTGAAGAAAAGCATTTCTTTCTATCTACCATCTTAATCACTCTAATCGTTTTAAACAATTTAATTTTATCTCCCTTTAATCTTCACAGTCAAGGCAAACATACTTACTCCATGCAACCTGTCATCATAATTTAACCCTTTTACCCCAATATCATTTTTTAGAATCAGAGGTGTACCATCTGCCTCAGCTGTGGTACCAGAAATAGTTACTCCATGGAATAAACTAGAGTTTTGTGCAAAGATTATTTCACTTTGTATTCCATCCCGTTGAAATAAAATTTAACATTTGATTAGCCTCCCAAATCATTTTTTGTCCACTAACTTTAAGTCATTTTTGTACTTTGATTGCTAAATCTCTCTGAACCTCCACCATTCCTAACACTGTCACCACTTAGAAACACTCTGATCTTTCTCCTTAGATCCAAAATGGATGACCTCATACTTGCAGTGAATGCCATCAGCAACATTTTACCCACTCACTGAATTTATCAGTGTCTGCAACTTTCAGATCTTGTCTACACTATCTACTATGTTGCCTAAATTAGTTTCATCAGTAAGTTTGGATAGAGTAGTTCTCTATTCCATCATCTAAGTAATTTATCAATACAGTGGGTAGCTCAGACTCTAGTATAAAACATTAGCAGACAACACTTGCCATATTCTGCTATTTGAGTATGTACCTTTTATCCTCAATCTCTATCTCCTACCACCTATCAAATTTCCTATCCATGCCAGTATCACTTCCAATTCCTTGGACTCTCATTTTTTTACATACGTGTTAGGAGCAGAAATCGGTCCTTGGGTCAATTCCTGCCATTTAATAAGCTGGTCTGATTGTAACCTTGATTCCACAGTCCCTAACCCTAACCACCAATAACCTTTCACCCGCTGGGTATCAAGACTCTATCCACCTCTACCTTAAAAATATTCAAAAACTCTTCCAACAAATAGCTCCACCATGTTCTAAGAATGAGAATTTCAAAGATGCCGAATCTTCTGTGATAAAAGAATTTTCCTCATCCCTGCCTTAAATGGTGACTCTTAATTCTAGATTCTCCCACAAGAGGAAATATCCTTTCTACATACACCCTGTCAAGATCCCTCAGGATGTTCCTTGTTTCATAGAAACATAGAAAATAAGAGCTGATGTAGGCCCTTTGGTCCTTCGAGCTTACTCTCGCGTTCAGTTTGATCATGACTGATCATCCACCTCAGTGCCTGTTCCTGATATCTCCCCATATCCTTTGATCCCTTCAGCCCTAAGTATCATATTTAATTCCTTCTTGAAACTATTCAATATTTTGCCCTCAACCACTTTCTGTGGTAGAGAATTCAACAGGCTCATCACTCTCAGTCCTAAATGGCCTACCCTGTACCCTTAAACTGTGACCCTCTGGTTCTGGACTCCCCAGTCATCGGCATCATCCTTCCTGCATTTACCCTATCTAATCATGTTAGAATTTTAAAGGTTTCTATAAGATTCCCTGACTGTTCTAAACTCCTGTGAATATAGTGCTAACCATCCATTCTCTCTTGATACTTCCATCCTGCCATCCTAGGAAGCAGTCTAGTAAACCTTTGTTACACTTCCTACAAAGCCAAAATATCCTTCCTCTAATGAGGAGACCAAAATTGCACACGGCACTCCAAGTGTACTCTCACCAAGTCCTTGTACAATTGCAGCAAAACATCCCTGTTCCTGTAATCAAATCCTCTTGCTATGAAGAGCAACACACACTTTGCCTTCTTCACTGCCTGCAGCACCTGCAAGCTTACTTTCAGCAATTGGTGTAGAAGGAAACCCAGGTCTTGGATAACAAGGTGTAGAGCTGGATGAACACAGCAGGCCAAGCAGCATCATAGGAGCAGGAAGGCTGACGTTTCGGGCCGAGACCCTTTATCAGAAAATGAAAACCATCTCTGAAACCGAGGTCTTGTTGCATTTCTACCTTTCCCAGTCTATCACTATTCAAAAATAATCTGCTTCCTGTTTTTGCTACCAAAGTGGACAACCTCACATTTATCCACATTAGAACATCGTCTGCCATGCATTTGCTCACTCAGTCAACCAGTCCAAATTACAATGAAGTGTCTCTGCAACTTTCTTCCAGCTCACCTCCCATCCAGCTTTGTGTCATATCCAAACTTTGAGATATCACATTTAATTCTCTCATCTAAAACATTAATATATGTTGTGAATAGCTGGTGTCCAAGCAGTGATCCCTATGATACCCCACTGGTCACTGGCTGCCACTTGGAAAAAGACCTGTTTATTCCTACTCTTTGTTCTCTGTCTGCCAACCAATTTGCCTTTTAATCTTCTCAGCTACAGTGGATACAAGCCTAGCCTGTCCAGTCTTTCCTCATAAGACAACTCACCCATTCCAGGTATAGGACTTGTAAACATTTTCTGAAATCTGTCCAACATATTTACATCCTTAATAAAAACCGAAAGAACTGCGGATGCTGTAAATCAAGAACAAACACAAAGTTGCTGGAAAAGCTCAGCAGGTCTGGCAGCATCTGTGAAGGGAAAAACAGAGTTAACGTTTCGGGTCCGGTGACCCTTCCTCAGAACGTTCTGAGAACCCGAAACATTAAGTCTGTTTTTTCCTTCACAGATGCTGTCAGACCTGCTGAACTTTTCCAGCAACTTTGTTTTTGTTTCATATTTACATCCTTAAATGGCAAGACCGATACTGGACATACTCCTCCAGATACAATCTCACTAATGCCTTGCACAATGAAGCATAAACTCTCTACTTTTGTACTCAATTCCTCACTGAAACAGTAACGTTCTATTCGCTTTCCTGATTACTTGCTGTCCCAACATCCTAAATGTTTGCAATTCATGTACTAGGAGATCTAGCTCCTTCTGTGCCTCAAAGCAAATGAATCTTTTACCATGTAAATGATAGGCTTCTTTTGTATCCTTCCTGCCAAAAATGGACAATTTTACATTTTCCCACAGCATACTCCATTTGCCAAACCTTTATCCACTCACTTAGCCTATCAATGTCTCTTTGTGGCCTCCTTATGTCCTCTTCACAATTTACTTCTTCATGTAGATTTGTGTGGTCAGCAAATTGAGCAAACGTATCTTCTGTCCCTCCCCTTTATTCAAAAAGGAAGACAGAAAACAGAAAAACTACCATTCAGTTTGCTTAATATCTTCCAGAAGGAAAATGTTAGAAGCTATTATTAACTACCTCCTTATTTTCCATTATTAATTCCATTATTAATTTTTATAGGACCAATTTTCAGTTGATTAACTTGTTTTGTTTTCAAATATCCATTGTTATGATCCCAGCAAAATGCTATTACCAGACAATTCTGATCTCAGACTGATGTTTAAAAAATCATTCACAGGATGTGGGTATGGCCAAGGCATCATTTGTTGCCCATCCCTAAATTGCCCAGAGGACAGTTAAGTGTCAGCCACATTGATGTAGGTTTGGAGTCACATGTAGGCCAGACGATGTGAGAACAACAGTTTTCCTCCCCAGAATTTGAAACCAGGACTCCAGAACATTCTAGTGATAATACCACTAGGCTATCGCATCCACTCTGGCTTGATATTTCATATTTTGTTTGATGGTCACTTAAACAAAAGCACACATTGATTCAGAGATAACAAGGTGTAGAGCTGGATGAACACAGCAGGCCAAGCAGCATCAGAGGAGCAGGAAGGCTGACGTTTCGGGCCTAGACCCTTCTTCAGAAAACCTAGACCCTTCTTCTCTCTCACACATTGATTCAGATTTGTTTTTAACAATAAAACAGAAGTTTAGTATGCAAAATAAATGAAAACAAAATAGAATGACACAATTTGAGAGATTTCAAAACATAGTAAAAATACAGCAAAAACTGAGACAACAAGGTGCAGGGCTGGATGAACACAGCAGGCCAAGCAGCATCATAGGAGCAGAGAGGCTGACGTTTCGGGCCTAGACCCTTCATCAGAAAAGGGGGAGGGGAAGGGGGTTTTGAAATAAATAGGGAGAGAGTGGGAGGCGGATAGAAGAGGGATAGAGGAGAGGATAGGTGGAGAGGAAACAAACAGGTCGAAGAGGCGGGGATGGAGCCAGGAAAGGTGAGTGTAGGTAGGGAGTTAGGAAGGGGATAGGTCAGTCCAGGGAGGACGGACAGGTCAAGGGGGCGGGATGAGGTTGGTCGGTAGGAGATGGAGGTGCGGCTTGAGGTGGGAGGAGGGGATAGGTGGGAGGAAGAACAGGTTAGGGAGGCAGGGACAAGCTGGACTGGTTTTGGGATGCGGTGGGGGGAGGGGAGATTTTGAAACTTGTGAAATCCACATTGATACCATTGGGCTGCAGGGTTCCCAAACGGAATATGAGTTGCTGTTCCTGCAACCTTCGGGTGGCATCGTTGTGGCACTGCAGGAGGCCCAGGATGGACATGTCGTCTGAGGAATGGGAGGGGGAGTTGAAATGGTTCGCGACTGGGAGGTGCAGTTGTTTGTTGCGAACCGAGCGTAGGTGTTCTGCAAAGCGGTCCCCGAG
>NC_063354.1:29417761-29433806 GCF_021869965.1 Rhincodon typus
GGCCTGCTGTGTTCATCCAGCTCTACACCTTGTTATCCCAGCTTTCTCTGATTAGCTCTGATTTTGTGAAAGTTCTCATTCACTCAGCAACTGGATTCTAGCAACTTCGCCAAAACAGATAATAAGCTAATAGATCTATAATTCCTAAGTTTATCCTCACTGGAGGTTCAATGTGTGGATATCGAGTGATGGCAATCTTATGATAGACTATGATACTGGCCATGCAGCAATAGTCACCCATAATACCCTGTCAGGAAATGCCTTATATGTGAAGACTGTCCTCTTGGGGGAGAATGCATGATGCCTTGGTGCCTACACCCAACTATCAACCAGCGCCATCAGCAGGGAAGATAATATAAGAGGACACTTTGAAGGCCAAGGATCTTGTAGAATTGAACATAGAATGATTATAGCTTTAATTCTAGTTTGGTGTTGTCTGGTTCTCAACCCTTTCACCAATGGTCAGTTTCTCCCCATTTACTTTGTCCCCTTCTGATTTTGGACACCTCCATTCAATCTCTGCTCAACCTTTTTTTTTCCTCTAAAGAGAAAAGACCCAGCTTTCCAAACTATCCTCATAACTGAAGTCTTTCATCCATTGGAACCACTCTTGTAAATCTTTTCAGCAACTTCTCCAATTACTTCTCATCCTTAAAGCTTGGTGCCTAGAACTGGATACAATCCTCCACTTGAGGATAAACCAGTTCTGTAAAAGTTCATCATAATGTACTTGCTTTAGTACTCTATGACCCTATTTACAAAATGCAGGATTACAATGGCTTATAAAGTCAGTTTTTCACTTTACTCTGTCACATTTTTCCCTTCAGGGAGGGGGACTGGATTCTGGTTGAACAAATATTTATATTTTGTGAGTGGTTGGACCTGAGAATGTGTGAATATTATAGCAATTAGTGGGACCATACACAGAGTCATCAGTGGGACCATTGATGAGAACATCTCTAGGACAAGTCACACGGACAGCTGAAAGTAAGTTGGATTTCATGGTGAGGAATTTGTGGAACATATCTCGACTGGAGAAAAACAATATTCTTATTGTGTCTATGTTGTGGCAGAATAGCAACAAGTTTGCAAGGAGCCTTTGTAAGATTCCTTCTTCCTGTATCTCCTCACTACCCAATAACTTACCACACAATTATAAGTCTGTCATTCTTACCTCTGAATCACAAAATTGTGTTCAAGTACTACTCCAGGACTTGAGACAAAAATCAAGGTTGACATCCAATGCAATACTGAGATAATGCTGTTCAATCAAAGGTGTTGTCTTTCAGATGAGATGAGAAAATTGAAAACACATCTGCCTTGGGTGAATGTAGAAGGTCTCATACCACAACTGTGAATAGAGCAGGAGAGTTACCTGTGGTATCCTGGCCAATATTTATTTATTCCTCAATCAGATTATTTGAACATGTTTGTGGGAGTTTGCTATGTGCAAATTGGCTGCAGCTTTTCATACAATAAATTAGTAGTAAGTAATTTATTGGCTGTAAACTATTTTGAGGTATTGGTACCTGTGAAAAGCAAATATAAATGCAAGTCTTGTATAAAATTGTTCCTATTAGCAGTGACACTCAAGGAAATCTACCAATGTTAAAACTATGTGGCAGGCCTGTAGGCATGTGATAGAGGAAGAAAAGGTTTGTATCTATTGTCTCCACAAAAATATTAATCAGTATTGCAGTATGAACTGATTTGTGTTTCTAGGCAGTTCTTGGAATTAGGTTCATGGGATGGGGACAGGATCGATCTTTTAGTTCTTATCAATGGTTCACTGTTAACATGCATTACTACTTTCAAGGAAAAGCTTTTCCAAAAAGAACGTGAAGTAGAAGCAAAGATAAAGAAAACTCTAGTCGAGCTCAGATTTTTGCAACAAAATGTTGACTCAATCATGGTGAGTATATCCTTGAGATTTGAGGAACATCAGTTGACTATGGTGCATGCGGTCAAACAGTCAGTGGCCCTGTGTCTTACTCTTTGTTAGAGCTCTTCACTTAAAGTGGAATGTGAAATTAGAGGCACATTCTCTGTAATGACTGAAGCCATTGAGGAAGCCACTGAAGAAGTGATTGGATTGGTCGAGAACACAGTGCAGGCAGCACTGAGCCGGGCTGACAGTATCCGGAGCCAACTAGAACAGAAATGTGATGAACTGAGAGAGGAGGAGCAGCAACTGAAAACCTTGTCAAAGAGCAGTGATCATGTGATGCTGGTGCAGGTACTGAATATACTGATTCCATTTCTATTCATTCATCCACCCAACAATCAAATGTGCTGATTCAGATCTTAGAGATTAAACCTGATTGCAGCTTTGTGACAAAGGTCAATGCCTATGCATCCAATATAAGCGATAAAGACTGAGAGATAAACTCCTTGCTGGCTCAGTGAGTTAATTTCAATTTGCCTGAATCATACAGAGCTGAGCACGCAGGTTTTAATCACTGCTCTATGCTGTGTCAGCTAATAGCAGCTTTTTTAAAAATTCAGTCACTGATGTGGGCATCACTGGCAAGGTCAGCAATTACTAACCATTTCTAAAAAAAGGTGGTGGTGAGCTGGCTTCTTAAAGCTCTGCAGTCCATGTGGTGTGTATATATCCACAGTGCTGTTAAGAAGGGAGATCTAGGATTTTGGCCCAGCGACAGTAACGGAACAGCAATAAAATTCCAGATCAGGTTGGTATGTGGCTTGGAGGGAAACTATCAGGTGCTCCTATGTACCTACTGGCTTTGTCCATCTAGGTGGTAATAGTCATAGGTTTAGAAGATAGTGTCAAAGGAGCTTTGATTGGTTTCTGAAGTAGATCTTGTAGATGGTTTGAGTGTTGTTGGAACCAGGAAAGTAGAGACTATTGCATCACACTGATGACTTGTACCCTGTAGATGGTGGACAGGCTTTGATGAGTCAGGAGGTGAGTTACCCACCACAGAGATCACAGCCTCAGACCTGACTTTGTGGCCACAATGCCTAAATGGTAGGTTCAGTTCTGTTTCTGGTCAATGGTAACCTCCAGAATGTTGATAGTGGGGGATTCAGTTATAATAATGCCATTGAATGTTAAATTAAGATAGCTAGATTCTCTCCTTTTGGAGATGGTCATTGATACTTGTGTGGCATGAATGCTATTTGACACTTACCAACCCAACTATGAATGTTGTCCAAGTCTTGTTGTATTTGGATACAGACTGCTTCAAAGCTAAATAGTCATAAACAGTATTGAAAATGTGCAATCAGTGAACATCCCCAATTCTGACTTTGTGATGGAGTGATGGTCATTAATGGAACAGCTGTAGGACATTACTCTGAAGAACTCTGGTTGTCCTCTCCCTCTGGCTGAGATGACTGACTTCGAGAAACCAGAACCATCTTATGTTGTGTTACATATGACTCCACTTGGTGGAGAGCTCTCCCTCTCTTTTCCATTAGCTCAAGCTTTGCTAGGGCTCACTGATGCCATACTTGGTCAAATCCTGCCTTGATTTCAAAGGGCAGTCACCTCACTTCCACTCTTGCATTCAGCTGTTAGTCCATATATTGGACAAAGGCTATAATGAGATCAGGCGCTGAATGGGCCTCAGAGAACCCTAACCTAAGTGAGCAAGTCATTGCTGAGTACATGCTACTTGATAGCACTGTTGACGATCCCTTCCAACATGCTGCTGACAATTGACAGTAGGCTGATGGAGTACCACCTGGGTGATTTGAATTGTCCTGCTTTTTCTGGACAGGATTCACTTGTGCAATTTTTCACATTGCTTAGTAGATGCCAGCTGGGTAGCAGTAAGAGTCTTCAATAGACTAAATTGTGTCAGGTCAGAGAGAAAGAATGTAATGCTTCAGCACTAGATCCCATCCAGACATGTTTGAGGTAGATGCAAGGTGAAGGACAGGGGCATAACAGCCTGTCTGAAAATTTTGATGCATTCAATTAAAACGTATTCCTCCAAAACCCATCCTCCATTGTCTAGTTCTGTCACCCTCATCTGGTTTCATTCTTACCTGATCAGTTGTAGCTACAGGATAAGCTCTTAAGGTGGGAGTGTCCCTGTCTCTGAGCCAGGAAACCCAGGTTCAAGCCCCACCTACTGCTGATGTGGGTAACAACATCTTTGAACAGGGTGATTTGAAAATATGTGTGGCTATAAGATTTGCAGCAATGTATTTCTGACTACGTACCATTTACATTTGTTGTCCTGCAAGGATTTACCATTGGTTCTCATGTATTTTAATGTGTACATCCTTCCCCTTGTCAATTTCCTCCACACACAATGGTTCAGCTTCTACATATGTACAGACAATACCCAGGTCTACATGCCGCCACCTCTTGATCCCACCGTTGCCTGTCCTGGATCCACATGAGCCACAATGTCTTCAAGTTCAATATTGGGTAGACTGAAACCATTAACTTTACCCCCTTGTCATTGATTCCATCCCCTCCAAAAAGCTACCTCAAACTGAAACAGACTGTTCACAACCTTGGAATCCTTTTGACCCTCAGCCGGACTTCTAACTCATATCCTTTCTGGTATTGAGACCATTTACTTCCACCTCAGTAATAATGCTGATCTCCTCACTAGCTTTTCATCCTTCATAAATGTTAACACATCCAAAACTCTACTGCCCAGATTCTAACTTACAACAATTCCCATTCAGCTGTCATCATGATGCTTGCCAACCTATAGGGAATGGAGATGTGACTCTTGGACATGAAGCATGATCAGTGCCTTCTGGACAGTAGGATGGGGAAATGCCTCTCGGACACTGGGAAATATGGAACAGGAACTATGTCTCTGTGATATTTTCAAACTTCTGATCTGCTTTATTTCCTATTAGGAATCTTTAGCTTTGAACTCATCATTGCAGACTTGGGATATCCCAGCGTTCAGCTCCAATGTTGAAGCCAAGCTTCGCTGTGCCAGTAAAGTAGCAACTGACCTCTCAGCACTGGTTACAGGATATCTGAGAGCAGCTGTCAGGCAACTGAAAAACAACAAAATAAAGGGTTAGTCAGTTAGTTTGTCTGTTAGTCTGTTAGAAAGTATGCTACACATTATATACTTGTGCTCAATTTTAAAATTTTACTACTTTATAAACTGGAGATTATCTTTTGCAGCACTGAGAATTTTTAACTTGTTCGACATTTGTCGTTAATCTCTTTGTTTGTGAATATGCTGCATTAGCCCTGTTGATGCCCTTTGTCTTCATATCTATCTATCTACAAAATAGCTCCCCATGGGACTACCTTGCCTTGATTAACTTTCGTCTAGCTGATCATAGAGAGAGATTCTCTTGCAATGTCTTCATTTCTTGATCTCACACCTTTTCCACTGGAATCAAACTCACACCAATCACCTCTATGCTTGATAAACTGATCTTGTTTAAGCAATGCTTCGATTTAAAAATTCTCATCTTTCATTTTGAATACCTCCATTGTATAACCCCTCCCTATCCTTTAATCTCCTACAACCCTACAGCTTTCTGAGATCTCAGCACTCCTCCAATTTTAGCCCATTTCACATTCTTAGTTTTAGTTAGCAACCCTGCCTTCAGCTGCCTGCATTCTAAGCTCTAGAATTCCTTTCCCAAATATCTCCACCTTTTCACCTATTTTCACACATTAAATCCTATTTCTTTAACCAAGAATTTGGTCAGCTGACCTATTATCTCTTTATGTGTGTCCCCATGTCAACCTTTCTCTGCTAGCACTCCTGTGAAGCACTTGGAATATTTACTACATGGAAGATTTTACATGAATACAAATTTCTATTGAGTTGTCCCAAGGATCTCCTCTTCACCCTCGTTTATATCTTAACTCTGGAACAATATGTTCTGTCTGCGCATGCTTGCCTGAGAGGCCAGACAAGTAATGAACTCAACACAGATTTCCAAAACAGTCAATTGATGATTTTGCTTGACTTCAATTTTTAAGAGGTTCCAATAATTTATTCTTTCTGATGTCTCTCTTGTCAATGCCACAATGTTCTTTTGGACAAAATTAAGATATATGAAGTGTTTGAAGATTCTGTCATTGATGCTTTAATAGTCAATCTGATTTTATAGGGTTGTAGGAATAGCAGCTTTTTTTCAAAGGATATTTCCGATTAATTTTCTCAGCAGATCCACACTTTTGCCACTGTTATTTTATGGTTCACTGGCTACTTAGATAGTTCTGGTGGGTGAATGGACATGGAAGAGGCATGGTATTGGTACGGAGAATATGATGGGCTTGTAGAAAGTAGGTGGAAGGACATGAATTGGTATCAGGTCGCCATCGAAGTTACAAGGTGCCATATATGTGGGGGCATGGGCTGCCACAGAGGTTATGAGGGGGTGAAGGGGAAAGATGGCTGGTGGTGGTGGTGGTTGGGGATGGGGTGGTGTAGATGTATAAGATCTTTGAACAAAAAGTTCTTATATCCAGCCAACAGTTAAGGATTCCTGTGGGGATATCATGGAGAAGCTGGTCCACCTCCACAAATTGTGTGGGGCTAAGAAATGTCTGAAATGGAGTTGGCCGGATCAGAGTGCAGAGTGCAGCTACGTTACCTACACTTTTATCCAATGCCAATGAAAACTGGTAGTTCAAGGAATGAGGTTGGGAGTCTTGGAATCAGGTTCCTCTCACCATTTTTAAATAGTTCCAAAGTTGTCTTACCTCTGAATGTCCAGCCCTCAATCTTGGATGATTTGCAATTTCCTCTAATGAATCACTGGGCTATAAATTTTGGCCCACAGTCAACTCCATACCGTAATTATCAATTCAATTTTTTTTCAGTTTTACCTCAAGCTGAGCCAGACTGTTCACTCTCTCATTTGAGCTTCCTGTCCTATAGCTGCATTGCCACAAACACTTCACAATGCCACTTACTACTGGCCCAATCTTAGTCCACCTGCTGCTGCATATGTAACCCAAGTCTTTTTATCTTTAGAATTGACCACTACTGGCATCTTGTGGTCCATAAATTTCAACTCATCCTAACTCTGCTGCCTGTATCTTAACTTACACCAAGGCTTGTTCACCCATCATACCTGTGCTCAATGACATACATTGGCTCCTAGTCCCTCATTACCTCCATTATAATGTTTGTCTCTGCCTCTGGCCTCTTGCACATTCCCCATTCACCTCTCTCCAATTTGGCAGCTGTGACTTCAAAGCCTCCCACTGCCAAGGTAAAATGTAGAGCTGACAACTCCCTTTTTCTGTTTGTTTATGCCTGTAGAATGTCCAGGGGAGGATGCACTGACTAATCTGCATTCAGAACATCAGAAAGAAGGATAATTGTAGGCGGAACAAACTAAAGAAGGTAATAAGCCATAAACAACTCAAGGTGAAGTTATTAAATCTCACATGTGTTCCTCCTATGTTAACTTGCATAGAACAAGACCGGGATCTCCCCACAGTGACTCCTTTGTCTCAAGTTCCCCTGCTTCACCTGGAAACCAGAGAGGATTTCTTACCCTGTGAGTGTTCTCCATGAACTTATCAGAGTTATTACTAAGACAATCATGGAAATGAACAGACAGGTAACTGTGTAATGCAATCTGTACACACAATTCAGATTCCAATCTAACCACCTCTATATTTATTAAACTTCTTTGTGTACCATTTTCACTGCTTTGTTGGAAAACAAATGATGAATGTTGTATTTCCACTGTCACAAACACAGTGAACCACAGGTCAATTCACATCACTCTCTCATGCTGCACAAAACCAAACCAGTCACAGGGAATGTAACAGGTCACAGCATCATTTAGGTAGTGTTCAATCTGTGCTGCCATCAGGCAGTAGCAGACAATGTGATGTTTTTCTGAGGTTCTCACCATTACAGGCTGTATTAGTGGTTTATACATCAGTAAACTGTGGGGGAAATTCAGTGCTCCTGGGATATAGAAACCTTGCAATTTCTTCAGCCTGTTTCACCATTCAGTGATAATGGCAGATCCATATCCAAAATTCACATCTTCTTTGCCTCCGTACTCTTTTATATACTTGGGACGGTAAAACTCTATTGGTTTTATATATTAAATTATTGAATCAGCATCCACTCCTTTATGTGGGAGAGTTCCATTTATACCAGCTTTTGCACAATTATGTACTCCCTGACTTCTCTCCTGAATAGAATGGTCTGCCTCTGAGTAAAGGGTTCTGTCTCCCTGTGTTAGACTCTGCCACTCTCAGTGACAAAAATTTCCATCTATCCAATCACTGCCTTTTACAATCCTAAAACCTCAAGTAATCACCTACTAGTCTTCTATTTTCCAGGGTCTGGCCTAGACGTGACCCCAGACCCACAACAACATGTATGACTCTTAACTGCCCTTTGGGAAATTAGGGATGGGCAATAAATACTAGCCCAGAGAGCGATGTGAACTAATAAAAACAAGTTTGGATTAGGAAGTAATATAAAGAAACCAGCTAACATCATAATTAAATGTAATAAAATGTATCTAATTGTTATATCAGCTCCCTGGGATTGTTGTAGTGACCTTTATCCAGACACTTTGTCAGCCTTTTTCGTAGAATCATAACCAGAAAATGGAGTTAATTGAATCGTTCTGTCTGTGTTGACTCTCTGAAAGACCTAGCAAGTAAATCACACACCCATACTTACTCTTTCCCCATAGTTTTATATTTTTTTCTTTTCAAGTATTTGCCCAATTTTTTATTGAAAGTTGTAAATGAATCTGTATCAGCTGCTTGTTCAGATAGCGAATTCCAATCTGTATGGTTTTTCAAGAGAATGTTTATTTAACTGTAAAAATATAACTGAATGCAGTTTTTAAGAGCACAGACAACTTGTTAATGCAAAGTTGATTTTTTTAAAAAAACTATTTCTCAGCAAATGTTTGTGCCTCTCTCTTTTTCTCAATGCAGATGCTGTGAATCTGACTTTTGATCCCAACACAGTGAATAATTATCTCCATTTATCAGCTGGAAATCAGACGGTGACGGAATGTTATCCAGAGTCACAGGCCTACCCTAATCACCCTGAGCGCTTTGACAGCTTATGGCAGGTGTTATGCAGTGAAAGCCTGGCCTGTGGTAAATACTACTGGGAGGTGCAGGGTCAGACTTACACACACAACTTCCTGGCCAAAGTAGGGGTTGTGTATGGCAGGATGAAGAGAAAGGGGGCAGAGCGGTCATGTTGTATTGGTGAAAATGCTATGTCCTGGTGCTTGAACGTTTACCCAGATGGGGGAACCTGGCTCCGTTTTTCCACAAGACACAGAAATAAAGGTATTAACCTCCCAGCAACCAGGTGCAACCGGATTGGGGTTTACCTGGACACTGAAGCAGGCACCCTCTCATTCTATGCGTTCAGTGATAGAATAATCCTTCTGTATAGATTCCAAGCTGTCTTCACTGAACCCCTGTATCCAGCCTTTGGCCTTTATTCCAATTCCTCTCTCACTATTCAGCAGTTTGATCACTAGTTATTGCTTCCAGCACCTCTGTTCTGACCTTGCACCTCATTACCAAGCACAATCCAGATTTCCTTTCAAAAATGTTTCCTCAGAGATTAGTCTGAGCAATTCCTATGAGGTAGGACAAAACTGTCAGCAAGGTGGAGCTTCATACAAGAAAGGGTTATAGAGGGAGAGAGTGAATTAAAGTGAAACAGAATTAGTGAGCAGACAATGACAGCTGCTTTACATCAATGAGTAAATCCTCTGCCCCAGTGGGACTGAGCTTGAGAGAGTCAACTTCTTGCACTAAGTTTGTTGATTGAACCTGGTGTAACATTATTCTTACGTATTCCTGGGATTTGTGTTCACTGGCAAGGTCAGATTTGTTGCCCTGAGAATGAACATAGCGAGTCACACTCTTGAATTGCTGCAGTCCATATGGTTTGGATATAGCCACAGTATTGTTAGAAAGAGAGTTCCAGAATTTTGATTCAGACAGTGAAACAACTGCAATATTATTGCTTCAGCAGAGGACGGTGTGCGTCTTGGATGGGAACTCGCAGGTGATAGTATCCCCACACATCTTGTTCATCTAGATGATAGAGGCTGTAGGTTTGGAAAATGTCAAAGGATACCAGATGAGTTCCTGCAGTGTATTTTGCAGATGGTACATACTGTTGCTTTTGTGCAGCAGGTGGAGAGATTGTGTGTTTAAGATCGTGGATGGGGTACTGGTCAAGGAGGCTTCTTTGTCCAGACGATGTTGAGCTTCTTGAATGTTGTTGGAGCTGCACTCATCCAATCAGGTGAAGAGTATTCTATCGTACCCCTGCTTTATGTCATGTAAATCGTGGAGAGGCTTTGTGGAAACAGGATGAGAATTATATGCTACAGAGTTCCCAGCCTTTGACCTGCTCTTGAAGTCACAGTATTTATATAGCTGGTCCAGTTATATTTCTGGTCAATGGTAACCCCTAGGATAATGGTAGTGATTGATTCAGTTACTGTAATATTATTGTATGTCAGGGAGAGATGGTTAGATTCTTAATGTAGGAGTTAGTAACATATCAACACATGAATTAAGAGCTGGAGTATATCGTTCAGTCCTTCAAGCATGCTTCACCAATCACAGGATTACAGCTGATCTGATTGTAAAATCAAATCAAAGGAGACCTTATTGAAACATACAAGATTCTTGGGCACACAAGCACAATTAATGCTGGAGAAACTCAGATCTGGCAGCAAATGTGGAGAGACAAACAGAGTTAATGTTTCAAGTTCGCTATGATTCTTCTTCAAAAAAAGATTTTTGGGTGGCTAGGCATGGTGAATTTGGAGAGATTGGTTCTCCTTATGAAAGAATTTAAGACCAGCAGGCATAGTCAAAGTAAGGAGGGTTTTTTCTCTCAAAAGGTAGCGAATCTTTGGAATTCTTTACCACAGTCTGTTAAGTATATTCAAGGCTGAGAGAGACAGATATCTATTTGGTCAGCGAATCAAAGGATTCCTTGAGGGACAAGGGAGGAAAGTGGATTTGAGGACTATTGGTCAGCCATGATTTGATTGAATGGCAGAACAGACTTGATGGGTCAAATGGACTACTTTCACTTCTACATCTTATGGTCTAAATCCTCATTCCCACCTAACCCTAATAACCTTTCACCTCCTTGCTTAACAAGAATCTATTTACAGGGGTTCTGCTATAACACGTGTTCCAGCAACGTGAAATGGCTATAATGTGACTGAAGTATAGGGGAACGCTATCTCTAAAACGCGAACTTGTGTTGGCTACAATGTGACTCATCAGTGCGCAGAGGAGAACACGCCGACATCACATGATCGTTTCGCAGGCTTTGTCCTGAGCATATGCAATGTCAGCACCTAAACAGTCTCCATGCCAGCATAACGTGATCATCGCGCTTTCTGTGAGAGGTACAGTACTTTTTATTGCAAGTTCTACTGTGTGTTACCCACAAAAATGTGAGGACAAAGTGACAAGAATGTTGGCAAGAAGCGTCCTGGTGTTAAAATTGCAGATGGTGAATGTAAAAGAAAGACTATACCACTGGAAGAGAAGGCAGATGTTATAAGCATTTTGAGCATAATGAGAGAACATGTGAAAATAAGTTCGCACAACAGGAATAAAGGAGTCTATCTTATGCACCATTAGAGACAATGCAGAAAAAAATAAAGCAAGCTGTATTGCAGGAACAAGTCTGAGCCACTGTGGGGGATAAGGACAGTGTTCTTCAATTTTGGAAGAGCTTTAACATCAAGAATGCAATTGACATTATTGTATAGGCCTGGGGTGATGTCAGTAAGGACTGCTTGCATACAGTTTGGCGGAAGCTTCTCCCAGATTCTTTTAAAAGATTTTAAAACCTTTGATCTGTCAGGGGAGCCCCCAAGAATCAAAGAACATTGTGTTGATCTTGAAAAGCAAGTTGGATTGGAAGAAGTGGAGAGGCAGGACGTTGAAGAGCTGCTTGAGTCCCACGATGCAAGACCTCTCTGCAGCAACTTGTCATTGAGTGGGAAGTGGAAGCTGGACATAAAGAAGACAAAGTCCAGGATGCAGCACAACGAGAGCTTTCGAAGAAGGGTCTAGGCCCGAAACGTCAGCCTTCCTGCTCCTCTGATGCTGCTTGACCTGCTGTGTTCATCCAGCTCTACACCTTGTTATCTTAGAGCTTTCGACTTCTGTTTTGTCTTCTATTCTGAGGGAATTTGAGAAGTAGTTGCAGCTTTTAGAGGACAATGATTACAATGCAGAACACAGCAGGGTAGCAGTTCATGGAATAAGATGATGAGGTGATGATGATGATGATGACGACCCTCAGCCCTTGCATTAACAACAGAGCAACCTCAAAACCTCCTCCCCCATCAAGTCATCTTGACATTTTTTTCAAGATAAGATGTTAAATTTACTTTTATTTCATTATTAGCTATGAAGTAAACATTTATTCAAACTGTGCTATCCTTTGTGTTAGGCTTTTGATTGACTGATTTTCGTTAGTGATTTTGAGTGATTTTTTGGTGGTCTGACCCTAACCCCGCTTTTCCCAAAATCCCGTTATTTCTACAGCACGATTTTCTAGAACACAGTGTTGTGCAGGAATGCAACTATTGCATTACAGAAATTCTGTTTTAAAATTAATCCAGGACTCTGTTTTCACCATCTTTTCAGGAAGAGTGTTTGAAAGACTTCTCTCTCTGAGAGAAAAAAGAAAGTTTCATATTTGTGTTTTAAATGAGTAACCCCTGATTTTTAAAAAAGTAATCCCTAGTTCTAAGTTTTCCCACAGGAGGAAACATGT
The DNA here is from genome assembly GCF_021869965.1 of Rhincodon typus. NCBI lineage: Eukaryota > Metazoa > Chordata > Chondrichthyes > Orectolobiformes > Rhincodontidae > Rhincodon > Rhincodon typus. Next base: position 29,430,508 of record NC_063354.1, read on the forward strand.
TTTTTCATATCTAGCGTGGCCATTGTGCAAATTGAATGAAGCAATGATGTATTTGAAATATAAATGCCAGTCTCTTCCATAGCTGCATAACATAATGCAGCTTCTTCCATGTATCCTGAAATACTTGAAACAGTCCTAACCAAATTAAGTTCTGAGGAAGGGTCACTGGACCCAAAACATTAACTCTGATTTTTTCATCACAGATGCTGCCAGACCTACTGAGCTTTTCCAGCTGCTTCTGTTTTTGTTCCTGACCAAATTAAATATTGGTTGATGGTGAATGATTCAGTATGTTTCAATCAAGTCACTTCTTGCTCTTCTAATCTCCAGCAGGCACAAGTCTAGCTTGTTTAACCTTTCCTCATTAGACAACCCTTTTATTCTGGGTATTGGTCTGGAAAACTGTCTATAAACTGACTCCAACACGATTACTTCCATCCTTAATAAGGTGACTATTACAGTCTGTCAAAGCCAACTTACGCCTCATATTCTCCTAGTTTCCCTTATTAAGGTTCAGCACCCGAGGCTCCAAATCAACAACCTCACTCTGCATCTTGATAAAAAATTCTATCATTTTATGGTTTTCTTGACCAATATATGGCCTGCTTTCTAGTTGGTTCCTCCATATATTGGTCAAGAAAACCATCCCGTATACACTCCTGGAATTTCTTCTCTATGGTATTGTGGCTAAGTTGATTTTCCCAATCTACGTGCAGATTAAAATCACCCATGATCACCAAAATTCCCTTATCACATGGATTTCTAATTTCCTGTAACTCCCCCAACACATTCATCTCTCTAATCTGATTTACTCTATACTAATATACATGTGGGTCAGGAAATAATGCAGAGATTATGATCTTTGAAGTTATATTTCTTAATCTGGTACCTACCTCCTCGTATTAACTATGAACAACTTCCTTCTTTGTCTTGTTTTGTCATTGGTACCAATGTGGACAATGTCAACTGGATCCTCCCCTTCCCACTGAATTTGCTCTCCAGCCCTGAGCAAATGTCCTGAACCCTGGCACTGGGCAGGAAACACAGTCATTTGGACTCATGCTCTTTTCTGCAGAGAACAGTGTTAATCTCCTTCACTATACTGTCCCCTACTGCCACTACATTCCTTCTTACTCCCTTCCACGTCTTTAATGGCGTCCAGTACACAGTGGCATGGTTGTCAGCTCATCCACCTTGCAGTCCTCACACTCATCTGGACAAGTTGAAAGAACCTCAGACCTCAGGCAATTGAAAAGGATGAAGCTCCTTTGCTCCTATCCTCTGGGTCCCCTTATCTGCCTCACATGCAGTCAGGCTCTTTTGTCCCTTATCATGTTTAAATTAAGACTATACTCTGTGCATGTTCATCATCCATCTTTTATGCTTCAGATACTTTAAACTCTGTTTCTATTTGCATACTTTTTGTGATCAATGTCTGAGGTTGCATGGCTGAGGATACTAATGGCCGTTTTCATAACACTGTATGCTGAATCTATCAGTATTCTAACGACATCTCTTGTCATTCAGGAGGAAATCTGTGGACAGACTTGGTTCAGATGGTGGCTGAAGGTTTAAAAAATTAGAACTCTTACACCAACCTGCCCACTTCTGGGTTAAATGGCGGTGAGAAGAAAGGAGAGGGCACCCCAGCCTGAGACCTAATGAAACTAAAGAAGAACAGGTGCTGGATATATTAAGACTTAATTTGGTATGAATTAGTTGTAAAAAAATGGGAAGCCAGCAATTGGGTGGGGTGAATTTATGGAGTGTGGTTAGTGCGATTAACTAAAATAAATCTCATTTAAAGTATGGACTTGGACTCTGTTTAAATTTTCTATTGTTTAACACCCAGTCTGAATTAATGGACATGTGGCTGTAAAACCATTGGCAAATCCATAGAAATAGTGGTTGATTTGAAGGGTGATCAGCTTTCTGACAATGGTACGTAACACAGGAAAATCTGTAGGAGAAGGAAAGAAAGCGATGGTAGGAGGATGTAACTAGTCCAAACCTAGGTGGTACTCTGGGATTTTCCCCAAACCTTCGGAAATGAAGTCACAATAACCAGGTGAGAACTGAGCAAGTGCCTTGGAAAACCACCAAGCCCAAATCAGATACACGACGTCAATCCTTGTGATCTACCTCCCACACCCAACCCAGTGCTCCATCAGCCAACCCCAGGCCTTCAGTCCCCTGAAGTCCTCTAATAACCCCTTCTCAACCTCCCTCATGGAGGCCACCATTTGACATAACACTAACAGTTTTGGTTTGGCTATTTAGGGACTCATCAACATGCAGAGGCAGAGCCTGGAAATTACAATACCCATGAGGGCAGGCTCAACCGGGATCCTGGGTTCATGTCGCACTACAGGTGACCCCACCACACTATATACTCTCATACAAATGCACACACACACACCGTTTCTTATACACACACTTTCTCACACACATGCAGACATACACACACTCACTCATACAAACACACACATACCCTTTCTCAAACACACTCTCTCAAGAATGCACAGACACACTCACACTCTCTCTCAAGCACACACACAGACACACTCGCACTCACTCTCTCACATACACACACACATACACGCACATGCACATGCACATGCACATTCACATTCTCACACATATGCTCTCTCTCACACCCACACACTCTCCCCCCCCTCTCACACACACACACACACTCTCTCTCACCCTCTCACACACGCGCGCACACGTACACACACAGAAAAATTTATGGGGTGAATTTGCATTTGCAGATTTGTAATTGTAGATACATTCTATTTTGTTTAAAAAACACACAATTTGTAGACAGTCAGTCTACAGTTTTATAAATTCCTACTTTAGAAGTAAAATGAATCTGACTCCCAGTTAAAACACAGACAGATTCTAAACAAAGCCTCACACCTAAAATGCATTGTCTGACCTGCGATGTCACCTCTGGCATACTGATAAAACCTTTAGTTATTTCAGGGCAGTGACTTGAAAGAAATCTTGCAATTTGCATATTAATCAATCGAAACCCGCACCTCCTTTCTAACCGATTAAAGATTTAACAGCAATCTTAGGTTTGTTCAATACATTCGCATCAGTTCTATGACCCTTTGATCTTTTACTAATAAATTCTATGCTTGATGCCACCTCTCTCACTAACACCTGAAGAAGGAGTGAGGCTCTGAAAGCTTGTGTTCTCAAACAAACCTGTTGGACTATAACCTGAGACAACAAGGTGCAGGGCTGGATGAACACAGCAGGCCAAGCAGCATCATAGGAGCAGAGAGGCTGAC
>NC_063354.1:29438806-29459473 GCF_021869965.1 Rhincodon typus
GCTCCACACTCCCCTCCAGCTCCACCACACCCGGCACTTTTCCCTGCAACCGCAGGAAGTGCTACACCTGCCCCCATACCTCCTCCCTCACCCCCATCCCAGGCCCCAAGAAGACTTTCCACATCAAGCAGATGTTCACCTGCACATCTGCCAATGTGGTATACTGCATCCGCTGTACCCGGTGTGGCTTCCTCTACATCGGGGAAACCAAGCGGAGGCTCGGGGACCGCTTTGCAGAACACCTACGCTCGGTTCGCAACAAACAACTGCACCTCCCAGTCGCGAACCATTTCAACTCCCCCTCCCATTCCTCAGACGACATGTCCATCCTGGGCCTCCTGCAGTGCCACAACGATGCCACCCGAAGGTTGCAGGAACAGCAACTCATATTCCGCTTGGGAACCCTGCAGCCCAATGGTATCAATGTGGATTTCACAAGTTTCAAAATCTCCCCTCCCCCCACCGCATCCCAAAACCAGTCCAGCTCGTCCCTGCCTCCCTAACCTGTTCTTCCTCCCACCTATCCCCTCCTCCCACCTCAAGCCGCACCTCCATCTCCTACCGACCAACCTCATCCCGTCCCCTTGACCTGTCCGTCCTCCCTGGACTGACCTATCCCCTTCCTAACTCCCTACCTACGCTCACCTTTCCTGGCTCCATCCCCGCCTCTTCGACCTGTTTGTTTCCTCTCCACCTATCCTCTCCTCTATCCGCCTCCCACTCTCTCCCTATTTATTTCAAAACCCCCTTCCCCTCCCCCTTTTCTGATGAAGGGTCTAGGCCCGAAACGTCAGCCTCTCTACTCCTATGATGCTGCTTCGCCTGCTGTGTTCATCCAGCCCTGCACCTTGTTGTCTCGGATTCTCCAGCATCTGCAGTTCCTACTATCTCGGACTATAACCTGGTATTGTGTGATTTTTTCACTTCATATTGCGACAGTTACATTAGGAGTTAGAAAGAAACTCAAGCAAAAAAAAGTATCTTGCATATATTAACAAAATGAGGCTTTTTTTACAGACAGATGACACCCATCCTACCAATGTGCCCTCGAGATTGTTTTTTTATTCACTCACACCATGTCTGAGTGCAAACCCAGGTTCTGCTGATGAGGCAGGGCCTGCCAAAAAGTATATACTAAAAGTAAAGCTCTAAGGCTTAGGGTACAGTAGCAAGGTCAAGGACCCCCATCTCCCTGTGACTGGTGATAAGGACCAAATACTAGGATGATGGAGTGCAGGTCTCTGACCCCGAGATTGCTGGACTGGGCTCTCCATGGCAACTGCCAACCTATCCATGGTCAGATGATCACATGCCTGAAGCATAGGATCCCCGTGGTGTAACTGCAGTCAGCAAGCTTCAAGGCTATCAGGGCCATTGCCTCCCACATACACACCTCTCTAGTTCTCCTACATCTCCTTGCACAAGTGAACCAAGTCCTGGTTTGCTGACACCACAGGGTCCTCTCCTGCCTGGGGTTGAGCAGACACCTGACCTCCAGCAGTCCTCCGAGTAACAGCAGTCCTTGGTATTTCCTCCCTAGCCTGTGAAGTGCTCTCCAGCTTATGCAACTGACTCTAATCTCCCTGTTGTCCCAAGAGATATGTTAATATTTGATCTGGTGGGGATTGCAGGCTGCAGCCTTGTATTGCTTTCCCTAGGACCACTGAACTCCATTCCTTAGAGGAGCTGGACGCCCTGTCTTTCAGGACAGGCTACTTGACTGCTGAGACCATGAGCATTCCACTTGCACCTGCAAGACACCAAAAAAGAGGTCTTACAGCCAAGGGTTATAGCTTGTGTGCAATGAATGACACTGATAATGGGCTAATACAAGACCTGCAGTGGAATGAAGAATAGTACTTACTCGGTTTGCAGGACATGGATGTCTCCGTATCCCTATAGGAACAGTCCCATTTTCTCTTGCTGGTCCCATGATTATCTCCTTGTAGAGGTTGAGGACCCTAATGTTAGGCACCTTACCACATGCCTGGGCTGTTTCTGCCCTATTGTGAGCTGTTTATTCCTGGAATGGGAGAAAGACAGTGATTGACTGAAATAACAGCGGGTGGTACATCTGTTAATGCTGGTGCAGATGAGGAGAAAGTGCTGAGATCTCCTGAGTGAGTGAGTAGATAGTGCATAGGACATGAAGGGTCAGTACTATGGGAAATTGGGGAGGGTAGGAACAAGTGCAAGGGTGTTAGAGCCTTAGTCGGAAGTGGATAAAGTAGCACGGATCGAGTGAGTGAGAGGTAGCAGACAGGGAACATATTCTGGTGGATCAGAGAAGGTAATTGACCTTATGGCATTGTGTATTCCACCTTAGGGATGGCACTAACCCAGGTGACAATCTTTGGACAGCCCTCTCCCTGCCACACAGACACTTTCACCTATCCCCAACACACCCTTCCACCTGGACGCTTCCTCTGGCATTTTACCTGCACTTGATCTCTTCATTGAGAACTCTATCAGTCACCTTAATTTCACTGCTCCTTTTACCCACTCTAACCTGTCTCCCTCTGAAAGATGGCTTAAGCTATTTCCAGTCCTGTATTGGTACATAGTTTGCCTAATGGCTTTTTTTTTATTGGGAATTGATTTGGCTGGGGAAAGGTATTACTGTCTCCAGTGGTTTCAGGAAAACCTGTTGGAAGATGTTGATACTGAAATTGTACAAAAATGTCTGAGTTACTTAAAAGAAATTGAGAATTGATGCTTTGATTAAAGATGCATCCAAAGAGTCAGAAACTCAGGCTACTATTTTTAAAAAGCTATTTGAACATCAAGCCATCTTTTAAATTAATTCTAGACAAAGGAATGGGTAAACAATTTCTTTCAATCTCCTCATCAATACTTTTTTATTTGGCAAATGTTCTGGAGGCAAATTCCTGTCACCTGCATCAGTGACTGTGGATGCTGGATCTCTAAGAATCCCTGCGTTAGACAAAAATGTTTACAGCTTTTTTCAATTTGTATAAACAACCAAAACAGATATATGGAATTACAAAAAAGATATGCAGAGCTGCATGGGCTTGCGGTCGATACAAAAGTCAGCAAAATATCAGACATTTAGTGGCTCAGTGGTTAGTACCATTGCCTCACAGATTCTCAAAAAGCACAATTGTTAATTGGATTTATAAACAGAGCAAGAGATTATGGAAACAGAGATCATGTTAGCACTGAAAAATAGCACTAAATTATCACCGGGGCTTTATCTGGAGCATTCTGAGCACCTCACTTCAGGGAAGGTGGAAATTCTTCATGAAGTGACCAGAGGAGGTTCACCACGATCTGACCAGGGATTCAGTGATGAAACTCTTTTGAAACAAATTCTTGAAAACGAGGTTGATAATCTGGGTAACAGAGACTTTGAAAGATGATAGACTCGATATGGAAGAAGAATTCAGTCGATTGAGATGGTTAATAATCTGGCGTTATGCATTTAAACAAAAAATCACATGTCGAAAGGTGAAATCTGGAAGCGATTTCACAATTTAGAAGGGAGTTAGAAAGTAGTTAAGAAACTTATGAATAAAAATCAAACTCAATCACAGATGAAACATCAAACACGACTGCTCTTCTAAGGGCAAGTACATGCGGTATGGGCTGAACGGCCACCTTTCCCTGCTCCTTCAGCTTGGCGCTGAATTTTGTTGCTAGGTAACGATGCCGGCAGGCGCACGAAGGGCAACCATGGGTCCTGAGCACCTCATCCAACATGGCGGCGACCAGCAACCGGAGTTTGACATAAGATGGCGGCGGGTGGGAGCAGGCTGGTGATGGGGTCCGCGGTAAGGCTTGGGCGCTGCTGCCTCAACGCTTGGATGCCGGGGTGAGTGTGGGGCTCGGTTCCTGCTCAAGGCTGGGACTTGGAGTGCAGTGAGGGAAGGAGATCGGTGGTGCGACAGTGGGGAACAATATCGGTTAAGGTGGGGGTGAAAGAGGTGTATTTGGAAGGGAATTGCCGGAATGGGGACAGTGTATTTTAAAGGGGCGGGGGGTGGCTGGAGAAGCTGGGCATGAGCCAAGGGTCCGGGGGTGGGACGAGGGGGTCTAGGTCGAAGGGTGGTGTGTGAATGGAGGGGTGAGAAGGATGATGGACGTTGGATGAAGGGCATGAGAAATGAGAGAATGTGTCGGTGCGCTCCTTGTGAAAGGAAAATGGATTTGGAGGTTATCAAGCGTGAAAAGTGATGTAGGGAGAGTATTAGTGGGTGGATGTGGAATCGGGGGGTGGGTTTGTTGTGGGAGAGAGTGTGTGGAGATGCACGGGAGATGGGGACGTTGTCAGGGCAACGCGTAGAAGAAAAAGTTTTTAGCTTGGCCCAGAGATGAAGAAGTGCCGTGGTGGACCTGGAGGGAATGTGGAGAAGGATGAAAAGGTATATTGCCGGGGTGCTGGTTCCTGAAATGTAATTATTTTCTGCTCTCTCTTTCTCCTCCCCCGCCCAAGGTTGGTTCCTGTACGTGGGTCTCGGTACAATCCTTATTACCTGGAACCTGAGATAAACAAGGAGCGGCACCAGATCCCAGGTCCTGAAATTGGTCCGGAGGAGACTGCGGCTCTGGAGCTCAGGTCTACCCGACCCATAAAGGCAGCACTAAGTAATCAGAGCAGTAGTGTCTTTTCTGACTTTTTGATTAGGTCAGTAAATGGTCTGAGTTTGTTTTTTTTTAAAACCCACCTCCGTGCTTGTCTGTGTCAACCTAGTCTGATTGTCTTGGTCCATGTCAGTAACTGTGAACACCTTCATGGGATAAATTGGAGAGATTGGTTTACTTGACAGTGAGAGAGTGGGCCCTGAATTCGTGATGCATCCTGTTTATTTGTAATGTGGACTACAGAACCTGGATTGTAATTACGTTCTGCTTGTTTGTTTTAAAAAGCAACCTCCTGGACTAAAGCTACAGGTTAAAATACGTAGATTAATTTTACTGCAATGTTCTGAGGAATCAGTATTACACAATAAGTTACTGCCATTGCAGCCCTCAGAACAATAAAGTTAAATTAGCACATTGAAGCAACCTAATGTTCTCCTGCATTCTACTCTTTGTTAACTTGAGGTAATCTAAGAGCCTGCTCATGTCCTAATTCACACCAGGCCCTGCTCACCCATCACCACTAATGCTCATTGACCAACATTGGCTTGAGATTAAACAATATTTCAATTTTAGAATTGATAACCATGTTTTCAAATTTCTCCATGGTCTCTTTCCTCATTTCTATAAACTCCCAAATACCTATACTGCTACAACTCTAGGCTTTTCGTGCATCCCTGATGTTAATCAACAACTTTGTTTACATGGCACCTTCAGCAAAAATAATGTTCCATGATGCTTCATAAGGACATGTTTGAGATGCAATGTAATAGGATTGAAGAGTAGGTTTTAAGGAGTGTCTTTGTTAATGTTTTATAGAGGTAGAAAGTATACGGGAGATATAGATTGTCAAGTTTTACAAACATCTGGTCTCTTATGTTTGTTCCAAGTTGACGTGTACTCTGAGAACATAACATTTTTCTTACTATAAATGCTTTCAGCAAGTTCACCAACATGATGATGCAGCGAGGTCAGAAATTACTGTCCAGATCGATCATGAGCAAGGTAAAGTCTGCTTGTTCTTTTGTCCTGTAAGCTGCAGGATTTGTCCTGCGATTCTAGACCGGTATCAGACAGTGAATAGGAATGGAGAAGAGAATCTCTCCGGGGGAATGAGGATGAGGGAACACCAATGATACCTTGACAATGCATGTGGCATAATATAATGTCACATGACCTTAAATAGCACAATATACTACCACTTAAATCAAGGTGTTTTATATCTTTTACCTTGCTTCCCCAACCAGCATTAAACAGTGACAGATCCCTTGTCTGCATCAGTACTGTGCACTGGTATTATACAGGAATTGGCCCCACCACTGGTGTACCCCAGTTTATATAAAGACCTGTCCCTACCAGTAATACTCAGGGATAGACATGCAACCTCCCTGACACCGCGTGCCCCCCCCCCACCCCCCCCCCCCCCCCCCCCCCCCCCCCCCCCCCCCCCCCCCCCCCCCCCCCCCCCCCCCCCCCCCCCCCCACACACACACACACACACACACACACACACACAATTTGCAGGTGCGGACCACGTTTAGTTCAGGAGTATCAGATATGGAACTACTTATTCACTGCTTTGTGTGTTCATTTATCTCAGAACAATATCATGAACCCAGAAGTACTCAATAGGATTATCAATGCTATGGTCTAATGAGACAATTGTTTCCCTAGACTTTTGAATCAATTAAACGGAAGCAAATTGAAAGTTACCACAAAGCATCAGAGTCTGAGAAAGATGCCATTGAGTGCAACCCATACAAGATCTTCCACCAAGCTTTAGAAAACTGTAAACCTGTCATTGGGTTGACAAGCATACAACGTGGTGGCAAATCCTACCAGGTAAGACATAGGACAGCACTTTTCATCCTGTTCTTATTTTGTACTGAATAAGCAGATAGTTTGTCTGATTTAAAGGAAATACTGGATCCATTGTTCTTGGTCTATGCTCCAAACTGTGTTCCTTAGGCCAAAAAGTGGCAGATGGGATTTAATTTTGATAAATGTGAGGTGCTGCATTTTGGAAAGGCAAATCAAGGCAGGACTTGTACGCTTAATGGTAAGGTCCTGCAAGTGTTGCTGAACAGAGACCTCAGAGTGCAGGTTCATAGTTCCTTGAAAGTGGAGTCGCAGGTAGATGGGATAGTGAAAAAGGGGTTTAGTATGTTTGTCTTTATTGGTCAGTTCATTGAGTATAGGAGTTGAGGTAGTGTTGTGGCTGCATAGGACATTGCTTAGGCCACTTTTGGAATACTGCGTACAATATTGTCTCCCTGCTATAGGAACAATGTTGTGAAACTTGAAAGGGTTCAGAAAATATTTACTAGAATGTGGCCGGGGTTGGAGTGTTTGAGCAAAATGGAGAGGTTGAAGAGGCTGGGCCTATTTTCCCTGGAGCGCTGAAGGCTGAGGGGTGACCTTTTATAGAAGTTTATAAAATCATGAGAGTGGATAGGGTAAACAGGCAAGGTCTTTTCCCCAGGGTGGAGGAGTCCAAAACTAGTGGGTATAGGTTAAAGATGAGAGAGGAAAGATATAAAAGGGATCTAAGGGGAAACATTTTCCTGCAGAGGGTGGTGCGAGTGTGGAATGAGCTGCCAGACGATATGGTGGAGGCTGGTACATATACAACATTTAAAAGGCATCTGGATGGATATGAGTAGAAAGTATTTAGAGCGATATGGGCCAAATGCTGGCAAACGGGACTAGATTTATTTAGGATATTTGGTTGGCATGGATGGGTTGCACTGAACGATGCAGTACATCTCTGACTCTAAGCTGCTGACACCAGGCTCACCCTCTCTCCCTAGCAACAATCTGAAGTCAAGGTGGCCCATTTGCACTCTTTGATGTCACGTTTGATCCCAAGATGAGTTTTCAACTCCATTATTGCCATCACGAAGACTGCCTGTTTCCACTTTTCTTAGCTTATCAGCCAAAACCCTGTTCTGCTGTCATCTGTGCTTGCTACCTATATGGCAATCAGTCAAACAAATCTTGATTTTTAAAATTCATTATCACTCTATGGCCTTGCCTGTCTTTCTCAGCAATCTCCTGCAGCCTACAACCCTCCAAAATACCTATTAACAAAAGACTACAAGTTGGAGCAGGAGGTGGCAATTCAGCTGAGCATGCATTGCCATTTGATACAATCATTACTGGTCTCATTTCAGCTTCAATTCCAGTCTCCTGCTTGTTTTTTGTTCCAACATCCACTGTAGTCTGGGGACTAAAGAGTAAATTCTCACACCTGTCCTTTGTACTCCACCAAAAGTGACCATACCTCATTTGCATAAGTCTCAAGCTCTGGAATTTTTCACTACACCTTACTGCATTGCTTAACTCATTCAAGCTGTTTGACTTCATATCTGCTCTGTGTTGGTGTTGTATTTCATATTAGTCTTGTTGCTTTTAGTTCATGTCTTGTCTCTCCTGGGTGCTACTGCTTGTTCTGATTTAATGTAGTACTTCAAAAAAAAAACTTTCAGCTGTGCACAAATTGGATGGTGCCAGGCTCCGTCAAAGGCTCCAGTTCTAATGCATGTACACATTCATATTAACCTCTTATTCTGTACAAAGACTATTTTTAGTGCTTTTGTGGTTTTACTAGTGAACCAGTTTATTTTTTTATGCAGGTTCCAACACCTCTTACTGATAATCGTCGACGTTTCCTAGCTATGAAATGGTTAATTACTGAATGCCGTGAAAACCGGCACCGTCGCACTCACATGTATGAGAAATTGTCACAGGAGTTGCTTGCTGCATTTAACAATGAGGGTAATGTGGTCAAGAGGAAACATGACCTTCACAAAATGGCTGAAGCGAATAGAGCTTTTGCCCATTTTAGGTGGTGGTAAGGCTGCATGAGGAAATAATTGAATCTGGGATTGTCTTCATATTATTTCACTGCAGCAACTATGTGAACATTGTAAAAATAAACCGTTCTTTGCTGAAATTCTACCCTGGAGCCAGGAGTCTTTTCTGCCGTAGAAGACTTTTAAGTTAAAAGTGAAAATGACTTGGAGGCTGTGAGCACTCTCACCATGATTTGTTGAAAGGCATGTTAGGTCAGAGCTTTGGCTGGAGCGCTTTGTAATGTGAACTAAAAACACTAACTGGAGGAAGAGTCTGCTCCTACAGTAAGCAGTCACAATTTAGCAAGAGTCAATTGTGGATGGGAAACTGTTCTTGGATATTTTCTACCCTCCCATTAAGTGTTCAGGCTCTAGTTCAGTTATCTCACAGTCATGATCAATTGTTGCAGTATGCAGGTTATAATCAGCAAGATGAAGGATGAATTCAAACTCCAATTTCAAGAGTAACTTTTATTTGCATCACAAGTCATTCCAATATACCCAAATACAAAGTTCAAAATGCCAGAATTTAGGCTGAAGTCACATATGAAATACACAAACATACTCAATAACCACATCACAGGGAGGAACCACTTTCATGCCTTTCCCAGCAGGCCTGATGTTTGATGCACTCAAATGGAACAGGCACCAATGAAATAGTGAAATGTAAAGTGCTAGTCCAAAAACAGTAGGGCTCAAACTTTGCAGTTCACAATAAAATTAACACATTTATTCAGTTCTGCAACTCAAACAGATAGTAAATGGTGGGTTTATCCCAGAACAAGACTGGAGACCCCACCAGGTGGAATTTTTCTGGGTCGAAACGGTTGTGTAGGCGTGACAGGGCTGGGTGGGGGTTCTTTCTTCATTCCCTGGGCCACTTCTTGGTTTTCGGTTTCAAGGTTGCCTGAACAAAAAGCACAATTAAACAAACTAGAACCTCTCTCTCCTTGAGCCAGAATCAGCTGATGCAAGTCTAAATAGTTTAGGTTTAACTTAACATTAGGACATAGTATTTCAAAGTAAAATCAATACACAAATGCTGCATATTGTAAAACCAGACAGGACATCATGTAGAATAAGGGTGACTGCAGGCAAGTGAAGCCTCCATCTCCTTACAGCAACTGCAGAGGATCATCAATTTCAACTCAGGAATGCCTGGTACATCAAGTATTCTGATGAGATGCTGAAGTGGATTTATCCCTGGACAGGTGGGAATTCTGCTAGACTCATTCCAGTTCTCCGGGCAAACTTCCCAAGTTGGGGGGTATGTTAGTAGGAAATGGAGGAGAGGAGGAGAACAACAGTATTGGATCTATCATAAAATTTCAAGTTGCTAGTGCCACATTTCACCAAATGGCCTGGGAACAAGAGGCAGATGATATAGGGGAAAACAAGAATGTTAACACTGGCAGGTAGTGCAATAGGAGAACAACATTTGAATTAAAAAAAAAGGTAATGTATCAGCAATCTTGGTGGTTCTATCCTCTGAAAACACTCAATTATGCTACTGGTGGTTGGCCTAATTAGATCACTTCTCACAGCAATGCCTTATTATTTGGCATCTAATGTGGAATGGATCACATCATTTGATGATCAGACCTGTTCCACAGTCTCCAACACATTGATCACAAGTAAAAACAAGCACTAACTTACCTACAGGGTTTACCTACCTTAAATTCACTATCTCTTCCTCTGAGAATCTTTTGGTGAGCAGCTTCAGTCGCTGATACACCAACACCCTGAACTGAACTCTTCAATGTACCCATTCCCTTCCCTAAGCATAAACCAGAACTCCACATATTTCCACAAACAAAAAAGACAAATTTCATTTGAAGGGTAAACTGAAATCAAAAAGGTTATTAAACTAAAGATTTATTCAGCTAGTGCACAGGGACTAAATTACAGCAAAGCAAGAGTCTGCAGACTATTCCATGCATTAAATCGCAGGAAAAGGATCATCACTTAAATGTGGTTCAAAAGCTGACCTCAAGACCCACACAGTTGAACCTTGCCAGGTTTAAGTTAGCATTAGTTGACCCAACATGTGCCTTGCAGGATTATCGTCAACTCCCACTGCTATAATATCAAAATTTTTAATAATAATTTTAAGGAGCAGCCTAGAGGGGTACAACACAGGAAGTTACATAAATCAATTGGGTCAGATAACACTAGCAAGTGATTTTTATTCATATTTCTGATAGTTCAGTCTCATTCTAGCCAAGGGGTCTGGAAACATCAATTATGATCAGGGACTTAACTGGCAAATGTGCCTGTCATATTCTGGTTACCTTAATGGAGCATCAATTCATATTAATAGGTAGGTTAACAACTCTATTAAACTGGGAAAACACTGTATAAGCATGTTACGTGATTATCCATCATCAACAGAAGTTTCTAGCAGTTGCGAAGTTACTAAGTCCTCAGAATCTCCCCCTTCAGCAGATTAAGTCTGGATCTTTGCTCAGCAATTTTGTGCTTGGCTAATGGGTTTGCAGACAGCGTTATGGAGGACAACGCTCACAACAAGAGGAAAGTGAACCAATGGCCAGTCAGCTCCTCTAAACTTTGCACTGTGTTGGTAATACTGGAAGTATCACCAATGATTATATACCGTTAAGGATCTCCCTAAAGTTCCAAGTATTTCCCAAGTTAGGACAAATTTTTAAACAAAATGGGAGGGGGAGGTTTAAAATTGTCCAGGTTGGTACTGAAGTCTTTCAATTTAAAATTCAGGTAGAGAGAAAAGATAAGATGGCACCTTTCAAAACAAAAGGAGTGTCCCAAGTATTTTATAACCAATGAAATGCTTTTGATATGCAAATCACGTGTAGTTGTAGAAAGTATGGCAGCCAATTTACATGCAGCAAGAACTTAAACATCATTGCCAGAGTGACCTGACATCAAATTGAGGGAAAGTTGGGCTTTAAACAGGAGCTGGACCAGTAGTTGAAATGTGGTACCACAAGGGAGGTGGGCTAATCAACAAAAGGATGCATGTTAGGCAACACTACTTAAAGATGAAGTCAAGGAATTAGACTTGTTAGGTTGACTGATTGATTAGAAACTATGTATTAACAGTCCCTTTCTGTGCACATTATACATCATCTAAAGTGACTCAACTTACAGAAGGAGGTTAAGCAATAGAGCAGAGAAATTCCACTTGTTGCACCTTTACTGGTGTGTCCTTGGTGTTGATTGTTGCAGTTGGAAATATCCAAGCAAAATGACTAAAGTTTCACTCTTGTCTCAAAGATGGCAGACTACCTTTGGTCCAGTTTAACTTTTAGTTAAACATGATACCCAAGCTATTACTGCTGGGAGGTGGATTGGACATTTGCTTCAGATTTCTACCATACAAGTATTGGCATATTTTACTAGTCATCTCAGATACGGATTTTGTTGAAGTCTTGCCACAGACAGTTTTATTGATGGTCAGGAATAGCTGAACATTTGTAAATTACAGTCAGAAAGCCCTTCCTCCATATAGGTGGACAGGTAATTGACAAGTGTTTAGTTAGTTGAGGTCATTACTTGAGTCATAGTTGCAACATGTCCTTTAACTGTAGTGAGGAGCTAACTGAGTCAATTTTTTGACTACTTCCACAATTAAATTTATTCCTTTTTTTAAAAATAAAGGTAGTTGGTGGTGAATTACAGATCTAAAAAAATGTGCCTGTCAAAAGTTTAAGGTAAGTAGGCTGCACAAATTCAAAGTTATTGTATCTTCTTCACCATTGCTGGAAGCCAGACATTCTACATCCAGTTTGCATTTCCCTGGATATTGTTTTTAGTGCCACACTTAGAACCAGAGATTTGGCTCATCAACTGTGTGTTAGTGCATTGTCTGTCTTCACATCAGGTTAAACAGATAATCTCTTTTCAAAATACTTTGAACAGGGGCAAAAAGTAAATTATCTAACTCTACCGTGGGAATTTCAACCCAGCTTTGTGAACGTTTCCACATTTCCAGGTTACTTCAATTTGCATCCACTCAGACATCTATAAAACACAATCTCATGTTTACTTCATGATGAGGCTCTCAATCAGGTCATTGCTTAGCATTTTCAACTCCAGTCAAAATATTTGGGCTTTCAAATCCCTTCATACCTAGAACCATTTGCTGATAAATATTAGTGATGTAACACTACACCTTATCCATTGCTTATATCCCTTGTAGTATTAGACACAATTATGGCAGTCTGCAAGACTTCCAATATATGAAGTGTAAAATAATGGAGAAATATTCAATAGGAATTCAAAGATTTAAGTTTGCCTTTTTCTGGGTTTCCATGTTGAATGGCTAGCTAACTGCACATTATGCCTCTGCTCACATTCACTTAAAAAATTCATTCCTACTTCCAAATGTATTTTTTCTATGCCGAACTGCATATGCCTCTCATCTAACCATATGCCAGCACATATACCCCTGTAGTCTTTCACAATCCTGTGTCATTCCTACTGTCATCTTCAGTAGATATCACTATTGTTCCAACAGTCTCAAAATTTGTATCATTTATCTCAAATGAACATTCAATTGAAATATTAATTACATCAAAGAGAACTTAAAGCCAGTATTTCCAGCATAACTAGTTTTCTCCCCCCACAAAAAATTCTGCACCAAATATTACAGTGGAAGAAATCACATTGCTGGTAGCAGTAAAAGAAATACAAAAGGGCAAATTAGGCCCTTTACTACCACCATTTATCAAACCTCTGAATAAATTGGATTGAGTGTAAATTGATGTCTTCTCCAGCACCTGACTAGATTGGTTATTGTTTTACTATATACTCACCTGTCTCAAGCCTTAAAACATGTGCAACTGTGGCTGCTAATTTGTTATAATACCAAGCATTGCATAAGTGAGGTCTGGTCATCTGTCCGAGTAGTTAACTAACCTCCTTCTAATCCAGTTAACCATGCTCCTCCCCCAAATGACAACTCCGATGAAACAAAGCAATTCTTTGATGGTGCATTGAAGCTGCATAGTTAGGAGTGAAGAAATCATGGTAAACTGCATTGACTGTGGTCATAGGAGGAACACTAATTTAAGCCATTTTGCCCTTCAAACCTGTTCCACAATTTATCAAGGTCACAAATCAGCCATAATCCAACTGCATTTGTCCCCATCTCTCAAAATCTTTGGCTAAGGAATATGAACCTGAGGTAGTCAACAATTTCATATTCTTATGGCACGAGTTCCAGGTGCCTAACACATTTTCAGTGTAGAAAAGGTTAATTTCGTTACTAAAATATTGCCCTGGGGTTTTAGATTCTGGCCCCTTATTCCTAGACACCCCAATCAACAGAGTTTCTCCCAGTCTACCTTATCTGTTTGTCTTAAGACGATTGAAGATCTCATTTTTGATGCATGTTGTCAAATGGTTGAACTGAACTGGTAAAATCCAACTTCAGGATGAGTAAATATTAGGCAGCCCAGTGCCATCTGGTTCTTCCATTGCTTAAACCATTAAGTGGTTCCATCTCCCTAACATAGGGAAACTCCCCTGTCACTAATGATTCAAAACGCAAACTGGAACAAAGGAAATCAAATTCTGAAGTTCAAAAGCAACACAATCTTTTCATTCTCAAACTTCAAAACCCAAGACAAACAAGAGACATGTTCAAGTGTACAGTGTGCATGCATTTGTTACCTGACACTCCTACTGGTCAGTGCGAACTATAAGGAGAAAGAAAGGAGGTTAGCAAAAAAATGGCAGCACATCCACAATTCAGAATTTTTTCATGCAAACTCCCTAAGTCTGAAGGAAATGTCAACCAGTCTGAGATTTGGCAGTAGGAATCTTTGAATTCTAGGCTTCACTTTGTCCAAGTAGACTCAATTCCTCAGGTACTTGAAGTTCATTTTTACTGGTGTAATTTGATTTAAACAGTACCAATTATACCTGTACCATAATGCAGCAGAAACAACAAAGTGAAGGTCATTGACATAATGACAGAAGATGTTAACCTAGTTTTAGAGTTTTAAATCTTTGAAGAGAGCTCACTAGCAAGGAAGTTAAAGTGTCATTGAAAAATAAAGTATATCATTCTCCAACCACTGGCAAATCCTGTATTGAAAACTAAGGGCTATAACACTTCATTTAAAAAAAAAATGCATGATATATAAACTAAAATGTTCAGAAAGCATAAAACCTGTACTCTATACAAAAGTCATGCAAGAATAAAGTGAAGCAGGAACCTGATTTGTAAAGAAAACATTTCTTAGAAGATGCACAATAAATGGAAAGCTGTCACTTCAACTTCCAGAATTTAAGTCAGTAGCTATTAATAACAAAAAAAAAAAAACTGATTCAGAAATAGGTCCATGAATGTTAAAATTAAGTTACAACCCTCCAATAATTTGAAGGACAACATTTTGGAACAAGATGCAAGCCAACTCAAGTCGAAGGTGACTGCCTGAAATATTTATCTACTTGACCATAGTGTGCCAGATCTAAATATCTATTAGGATTGCCAACATATACAAACGGTTGTTCCACAAAGACAGCACAGCCAACAGACTTCGGTGTTTGAGATTGCCCCAAACTGAAGCTTAGGAAAGGGAACGTGCAAACTGTATATATTTAACAGTTTTATACAGGTGATAAATCTAAACTAGGTAATTATACATGTAATGAGGTTAGGCTTCAATTATACAGAAAATTGACAAGACCACATTTCATATAGTGTGTAGTTTGGGTCCACTTATTTTTAAATGAAGGATTATGTTGTAGGTGGTTCAGGAGTAAATTTATTAGCTTGATACCTAGGATGAAGGGGTTATCTTATGAGGAAAGACTGGACAGGCTGCTTGCTTCCTGTGGAGTTCAGAAGACTGAGGGGTGAGTTTAAGATCCTGAGCGATCTTGTCAAATGCATGTGAAAGTTTTTTTTGTGGGTCAATCCAAAACTAAGAGACACTTAGTCAGGGATTGCCTTTCTAAGACACAAGCAAGGAGTTTTTTTTTGGTGAAATGGGTACAGGCAGATGCAATTTAATATTGAGGATGCATCAAGTTACTTCATGCATCTTGGGTGAGGGACCACCTGCATAGGAACCAGCTCCAGCTGTTGAGCTTGAATAGACTTGCCGGTTGAGATAGGCTGGGAGGATAGAAGGAAAGGCTAAAAGGGAAGAGTCTATGAAAGAGTGAAAGACTGGATTGCTCATTAAACAGCCAGTACAGACGAGATGGGCTGAATGACCTTCAAACAGGAGATATCAAGTGATAAAAGGAGATGGTACAATGTATCATCCTTTTTTCACCAAATTTCTCCTGATTTCCAATCAAAGCTTTCATCCCATCTCCTTACCCCACTTCTGTACAGAAAGATGCAAATGGACTGTAATAGATTAAATTAGTGGAAATACTGACTAATGAAGTTCAATTTGGTGAAATGGATTGATCATAGTTAGGTTCACATGACCTGTCTTTTTTTTTGAAAAAAAAAAAAAGATTTCTACTGGTCATGCTATACAATCTCAACATTTGAGCTAGCCTGTGTAAAATTATTACAATTCTGAAAGAAAAAAAAAATCAGTGTTTATTAAATCTTTAGATTACAGCAGTTGCAGAACTAGTTACCCTGGTATCCTTCAGGGTAAAGGAGTATGGGTATAGGGGGTAGCTGCAACATTGTAAGCAATAGAAATCTATTTATAGAAATAGATGTAAAGCCAGAGCAGTTATGGTACTAAAACTTCAACCTTGGTGATTCCTAGGGATCTGTTTGACACTCAGTCTTACAAATGATTGGATACTATCACTATTCATAGAATCGTAGAATCTGTGTGATGTGGAAACAGGCCATTCAGTCCAACAAGTCCACACTGACTGTCCGAAGCACAACCCACCCCCCACCCCCGTAACCTTGCATTTCCTATGGCTAACACACCTAAATCAACACATCTCTGAATACTATAGGCAATTTAGCATGGCCAATCCACCTAATTTTTGGACTGTGGAAGGAAACTGGAACACCCAGCAGAAAACCATGCAGACATGGGGAGAATGTGCAAACTCCACAGTTGCCTGAAGCTGGAATTGAACCTGGGTCCTAGACACTGAGGCAGCAGTACATACTACTGAGCCATCTTGCTGCCCCAAACCTTAGTAATTCCACCTTGGTATTATCATCACATGGTGCTGATTAGAGCAAGTTATAATCAAGTCTGGACAAATTGTGTGCATTGTGTTTAGAACTGTGCACACGTTCTTCAAATGAATGCACATGCATAATGGACTGCAGCTGCAGGTGTCAGCCAACACTGCTGTAAAACTAAGGCAATTAGAGGGATTGACTCACTTCAGCCACCATTAGCTAAGTATCAGTCCTTCTCTTTAAATTGTGTCTCGTTCTTTGTGGACTTCAATATCAAAACACAATGCAATCATACTGATATTACCTGCCTTGAAATTTGTAGCTATTTGTCAGCTCATGTTACACCCTCTTGTACTACTGATAAGGGTCTTAGTTTTTTAGGCTATTATACTTGCTTCAATTTCAAAACTTGGGTGAATGAAGATACATGAAATTGGTTATTGCACAGCGACAAAAACAGTTTAAAATGTAGCACTGAGTTATATCATGCTTGAAAATCATGGCAGTGAGCTTTATGTCCAAGTAAGGCAGTTTTCAAAAAACAAAAGTGCCAGCAATTGTGGGGAAAAAAGATTCTCACACTGAAGCATGATAAATGTACATCAAGCAGGTTAGATATTTAACTAATCTGCCATTAAATCCAGGTGTTAAACACAGGAAAGTGCTCAAAGATTGCATTCTCAAATCAGGTGTACTACCAATTACAGAATAGTGGCAGAGTGGTAATCTCACTGGACTAATAATCCAGAGCACCAGGTTAACATTCTTGGGACATGGATTCAAATCCCATAATAGCAGACGGTGAAATTTGAATTCACTACATCTGAAATAAAAAGCTTGTCTAATTGCAACCATGTTGCCAACCCACTTAAATTGTTTTTTTTTTTAAAAAAAAACAACATTTGGTTCACTAATGTCCTTCAGGGAAGGATACCTGCTGTCCTTGCGTGGTGTGGCCTACATGTGACTCCAGACTCAGCTTCATTGTTAACTCAGCTGCATTCTGGGCAATTAGGGATGGGAAGTAAATGTTGGCCTAGCTGGAGATATCCATATCTCATGAACACATCCTTTTATATATTGAATTCCAGACATTTAATGACTTCAGTTAAGTACTGCTTGTAGTACTCAGACTACAGAAGTCCAGCCCTTCAGTGTCACTTTGAAGGGTTTTGAACTTGATGTTTTCCTATTCTACCAGATTAAGACAGTTGATTTTTTGCAATACAAAATATTCAGGGCAGCACCCTCCCTACACCTGAACTAAAACCAGAAGAATAGTTATATCAGCTCATAAGCACGTCACTGGATTGGATTTGTCCGATTAGGTTAGGCTCATTACTTTTCAGGTTTTAAATTGTGGTCAGAGACAAATAACTGAAAAAAGTATGAACAGAGTCACAATTACATTAAAAGTTGTAAAAATCTGACCACTCAAACGTGTATTTAACTAGACTAGAGCCAGTATTCTTAAGTTACGGAAGCAGATATTTTGGCAGACTCAAGTCAGTATTAAGTCACTCAAGAATTTTCAGGTTCACCAATGGAAGAGCAGTTTAAAGATTCAAACATGCAAAAGTCAGCAATTCCAGTCAAAGCATGCTACTGTGTATGTGATTTGCCCAGCACATTAGATCTGAGCTGATGTCAGCTGGTGCTGTAACAGCCATGTGTTTAATCATGGCCTTCACTGTTGTCTTTGTAGAGGAACTCATTCCTTCGCCACTTGGACTCCTACTGTGCACCTATTTGTCACATGCTAGAGAGTTCTTAATTTCTACACTCTTGCAAAATTCTGCTATCTCAAATGTTTAATTCATACAATTCTCAGTTACTCAAGAGCCTCTAGTGACAGAAGTAATTGGGAAGCAATAGCTAAAATCAAACTCTCCTGGCCCAGGCACAAGTACTGATTATAGGAGATCAAAAGTTCTTTCGATAACAATACAACAATTAAGTGTTTTTTTTTGCCAACAGTGAAGTCAGTTTAGCTATTGCCATCTCAATTTTAAAAAAAGAACTCAATTTGGATCCAGTTCTTTAACTAGGATGTATTGTGGGGGAGCTTTTTCTGCTCACCAGCATCTGTGCAATCCATATGGACTCTGCATCCTTAATGACAGAGTTTAGCCAAACAAGATACCAAGTTCACTGGTCAGTTGCTGCTGAAATATTATTAGAACCCACTACTAGCTGCAATGTGTAGCTGTTTGTTTTTTTGGTTTGAGGGGTGGGACGGTGGTGGCGCTAGTGGAAATTCAATGTTTACCACATTGTAGTTATCCAGACTTGAAATGCACATGGATCATGATGCTGAACACCCACAGGAATAACTGGCAAAAGATGACCAACAACTATTGAATTATACCCACAGGAAGGACCGAATAACACCCTTTGCAGAGTCTGCAATACCTAGTTATAGTCAAAGCCCATGTTTAACCATTTTAGGCAGGAGCACACAACATTCTTTCACTATAGGGAATAGTCCCAGCCTCAAGCTCACGTTTGATGCATTCAGAATATTAGCAATTCAAATTTTAATTAAAAAAAAACTGAGTAAATACTGTTAAACTCAGAATTCAAAAACTAAGATTTATTCTGGAAAAAAGGTTTTCACATTCCACTGCATACCCATAGGCCCTTCAAGTTTTAGCTCCTGCACATTGTTACAGAGTAAGCCAAGAGCATAGCATTCCAATGGCTTTCAAATGCTATTCAAGGTTCAATGATTGATAACAATCTTGTAGCAGGTTTCACAGAACAGGTCAGATTTCTGCCCACTTGCAAGACATTGACATAATAAAATGGATTCTAATGAACTGCAATGACTGGAACCAGGTTGGCATACTTATGTAAAGCAATATGTACATCTGTTTTACACAACAAAAACAGCCAACTAATCTGACAGAAGTCACACTTACTGTTTAGTCAAGTTAAAAACTACTTTGGCATGGCAGCAAGTTATTACATTAGGGTGAAATAGTGGTGTTAGTTCATGCAAAGCATTCAGCAGTCTACAGATGAAACAAACAAGATTGGGACAGTTAGCAGTACTGACAATGAAAATCAGTTAACAAAGATACCAATTTATGCTTGACCTCCAACCCATGCAGGGTTATTTTAATAAGCAAAATCACTAGCTTAACTGGGCTATTTTCCAACAAATATGGAGGGAAAAAGAGAAAAATAATTGGAATATGCTCAATATTCCAGTTAACCTAGAATCTTACTTACGTGAGTCTGGGCACTTTTCATCTTTCCCAGTTGCAAAGTCCTAGATTTAAAAGGAGCATTAAAATATCATTAGCCTGATAAAAGAAAACAAAAATCAAGGTTACAGACCGAGTTAAAATTGTTAAAGTTCAGTGCAGAGTAATAGGAGTAGAAACACAGTACGAAGTAAATTGAGCAATTGAGTGTATTTTAGGTACAATTAAGCTTGTTATGAACAAGTTACAATATAACTCATAAGCAGACATTCAGCTTCATGTGACCAGTGTGTCATGAAGCCACTAATACTGCAGCATTACAGAGCAAGATCCCAGATACTCAAACGACCCAACATCAAGGTGAGAAGATATAAACAAACAGTCTACTGTCATAACTCCACTCAGTGGAATGAATGCCTGAAAGTCAGGAATAAAATAAACAAACATGTTAAGAGGGAAACAATGTCAGGATGAGAAAATATTATGAACATTTGAGAAATTTTAAGCACAAATTGTCATAGGGGAATGGTACACCATTGCCACATGGCTCAGGCTAGAGAAGGACAGTAGAATATCTCTGGTTAATAACTATTCCAGAGACACAGGTCAGTCAAGAGAGGTATATCAAATTCCACTACAGCATTACAACAGAGACATCACTGTAATCACAGTACAGCAGTCAGTCAAGGACTTGTTACTCTGTTGGGGAGCACAGCATATGTATATTCCCAAAACACAGAAAAACTACAGGAGTAGAAACAAGTATTTTATTATCTCAAAATGTTCCAAAACATCTTACAAACAATGGAACAAATCTGAAGTTTAGAGCAGTTAAAATATAGAAAACATCAAAGCCAATATTTGCACAAGGTGCAGGGCTGGATGAACACAGCAGGCC
>NC_063354.1:29459873-29475820 GCF_021869965.1 Rhincodon typus
ACCCAGCCCTGCACCTTGTTGTCTCGGATTCTCCAGCATCTGCAGTTCCTACTATCTCTGATCCAATATTTGCACATCAAGTTCCCACAAATAACATGGGAAACAGCAAATAATGTGTCATTTAAAATGGATGCCTGATTGAAGGCCAGAACACTGGGATAAATATCTCTGTTCTTTGAACTAAAGCCATGGGATCTTTTACCTTCAAGACAGAAGATGTGAGCTTCAGTTTAATAGTGCATCTGAAAAGCATTACAATTACACTACAATGCTCTCTTAGTAATCCATTGAAATACAATCCTGATTTTTGTGCTCAGATCTCTGGAGTGGAATTTGAACCTACAATCTAACTCAAGCCTTCAAGTTAGCCACAGAGGAAGAGTTAAGTAAGTAAATTAGAAAAGTACACAATAACCTGAATTTTCCAATAGCCACATCTGCTATCTCGATGGGAACTGTGTGTGGGGAAGCCGAGGAACTCCCAACATAGCAGACAGAGGGAATTGCATAGGAAATTGAAATTACTGCTTCTCAATTTCCCCATGCCTGGAATCCTCCAAAAGTATGCATTTTAATTGCAGAGTTTAGCAGGGTCCTACTGCAGTTAGATAAGGGTTAGAAACAGGAGTAAACTGCTGAGCCCCTAAGCCTGCTTTGCCATTCAATAGGATCATGGCTGATCAAACATTCCTCACATCCATTCTCCTCAATGGCAATAGTTACTCCTAAAAAAAGTTAACTTTTTAAAAAAAACTCCTCCGCAAACATCAAACAGCCTCAAACTTACACCCCTGAACACCCACTGACATCTTGTTCCAACTCAAAATGCTTTTTCCCATAGCATTGGGTCATCCAGAGGTGATTGATTGCCAATCAGCACCCTTTTCATGTAGCATAAACTGCTGACAGTTTGAAATTTGGTATTCTTGCACTTCCCTGAAATGTTCAACATGAAATATTCCAAAACAGGCTTTCCTTTTCAGCAGTACTACCAAACCACTAATCAGTGTCTGACTTTTTATTAATTGCTGCTTGTGGAATGTAAAGCACAAAAATTAGCTGGACCATGTTTCAGAAAATGCTGTAAAGGAAATGCTGTTGTGCGTATGGATTTAGAGTGGATATTTCACTAATAGGTACCATACTTGTTTGGAAAAAACTAAAAAAGTTCATGATATTAAAATGCAGACTGGGGCCTAAACAGCAGCATAAGAGAAATACTATGGTTTCCCTAGATTGGGGTTTCAAGTCTTTAGAAGGCACAAAAATCAATATTTGTAAATAAATTGATTTGAAATGAATGATTCAGGGAAAGACAGGCAGCCAAGTAAGAACTCTGTAGCTGATTTTGTCAGCACTTGATCAAGAACATCAGAGTGTAGCACTTTTAGCTACCTGAACCAGACTAAATTTCATAATTAATCTAAAATTGAGAACATTCAGCATACCTTTACTGACTGAGTGGTGATAATATAATTCCATGCCAATTACAGCCAGTGACTTCAATCTAACTTCCAATGTCTCAAAAAAACCCACCAAAAATCTCAGGTGGGAGATTAAAATTGACTGGACATTAAAACCATGCTTTAAGCAGTATTTTAACTTTGTAGAGGAACTTACTTTCCAGTTAGTATTGTTGGAACGGGTATTTACTCCAAATAAATCTATAGTCTTCAGTTCCTTAACCTATTCACCCCCTTCTGTTTACTACCAGTGTGTAATAATCAATTGCAACTCTGGTATCTATTTTGCAGTTGACTGAGACTTTCACCAAGGCCATCTGATTTCACCTTTGAATCACAGACCTCCATCCCCCTCTGCTCATCTACTGGTGAAACCCTAAACCAAATCTATTACCATCATTGGATTTAATTATTCTGGTGTCTTTCTGGCTGGCTTACTGCCTTCCAACAGTCCTAAACATCATCTCATCCAAAAAACCTTAACTGTATCCTAATACACACCAAATCACTCTTCTGCTTACAGACCAACAGTGGCAGCCAATCCACCAACATAATTTTATAATTCACATCCTGGTTTTAAAATCCCTCCATGACCTTAACCCTCCTGCCTCTAATTTTCTAGAAAACACTAATCTGTTCATCTCCAATTTTGGCCTTTATGCATCCTGAATTTTAAATCATTATGCCTTCAACTGATGAGGCCCTAAACTCTGAAAGTTCCTCTAAGCCTCTCCATCTGTCTACTTTAAGTGTGTAATCATGCCTATATTCAATACTCAGATGAAGTAAATCTAGTTTCAGATGTACACCTGAAACCTAACTTGTATTTTTCTGACACCTGCTTTATCCATTCTCCATAACCCACAGGAGCTTAAGTTCCCTTCCCTGGGCAATGTGATGACGACTTAAAGTCTGGACTGGAACTTGAACCCAAAGAGACTAGCGGAGATGCATTCCTGGAGGACTGACTAAAGACAGTGCCAACACAGAAGGTGGTATTCAAAAATCAAAAAAAAAAAAGAGCATGTTTGTCACATCTACAGGCTTTCAAATCTAGTCAAAGTATCCATACAGAGCTAGAATGGTAACAGCTTTTCAGATGACCAAAAACCTTCCACATTTTCCCCCCACAAATTCAGTGTATTAGCACCGAGCAGGCACAGGATATTCTGGAAGGGTGAACGGGCAGTCAGAGGTTGTGATCCATATTGATACTAACCACAGCACCTCATTCCATATACACATCCCCTTCTGCATGAAAAAGTTCCACCTTACGCCCCTTTTAAATCTTGCCCCTCTAATCTTAAACCTATGCCCTCTAGTTTTGGACTCCTCCCACCCCAGGAAAAATACCTGGTCTATTTACCCTGTCTGTGCCCCTCATGATTTTATAAACCTCCATAAAAGGTCAATCCTCTGCCTCAAAAAAAAAAGCCCCAGCCTATTCAGCCTCTTCCAATAGCTCAAGCTCTCCAACCCTGGCAACATCCTTGTAAATATTTTCTGAACCCTTTCAAGTTTCTGAAAATTGTTCCTATAGCAGGAAGACCAGAATTACACACAGTATTCCAAGAGTGGCTTAACAATGTCCCTCACAGCCACAACATGACCGCCCAACTTCTTTCCTCAATGCACTGACCAATAAAGGCAAGCATACCAAACACCTCCTTTATTATCCAGTCTACCTGGGACTCCATTTTCAAGGAAATATGAACCTGTCCTCCAAGGTCTTTTTGAAAGGCAACACACCGCAGGACCTTACCATGGAGTGCATAAATCCTGCCCTGATTTGCCTTTCCAAAAGAGCAGCACCGCCCGTTTACCTAAATTAAACTCCATCTGCCACTCCTTGACTTATTGGCCCATCTGATCAAGATACATTTGTACTCTGAAGTAAACTACATCTGTCCACTACAGCTCCAATTTTCCCTGAGCAGAGGCTGAGGGGTGATCTTAGAGGTTTATAAAATCATTAGGGGCAGGGATTAGGGTAATTAGATAAGGCCTTTTCCCTGGGATGGCGGGGGGGGGGGGGGGGGGGGGGGGGGGGGGGGGGGGTGTGGTACAAAAACTAGAGGGTATAGGTTTGAAAGGGGAAAGATGTTAAAAAAGGGATCTAAGGAGCAACTTTTTCATGCAGAGGGTGGTGCGTGTATGGAATGAGCTGCTAGAGGACGTGGAGGAGGCTGGTACAATTACAACATTTAAAGACATCTAGATGGGTATGCAAATAGGAAGGGTTTAAAGAGAGATAAGGGCCAAATGGGACTAGACTTATTTAGGATATCTGGTCAGCACAGATGAGTTGGAACAGAGGGTCTGTTCAGTGCTGAACATCTATGACGCTAAGCAGGAAGAGACACAAGGTCCTGCAAAAGGTAATTGAGACAGTTAGGTCGAAAGTTGAAAAGCAGGACCTCAGACTGAAAGACTGGTCAAAAAGAAAATGGAAGCATGTAATGTTTAGGAAACTGAAACCAGGCAAGGACCTTGAGAAATAACAGAAGCAGGAAAGAGCTTAAACAAGGAATAAGGACAGTTAAAAAGAAGCCATGAAACATCCTTGACAAGTAGGATTAAGGAGAATCCCATTGCATTTTAAGGAGCAGGAGGAGGAGAGATAGAGAAAGAATAGGATCACAGAAGAACAAAGGAAAAAGATTATACATGGTGCCACAGGAAGTGGATGAGGCCCTTCAAGAGTACATTGTATTGATATTTACCAAGGAGGATATGGATGATGTTAAGATTAGGGAGGGGTATGTTAATATTCTAGGGCATGTCAGTGTTGAAGAGGTGAAAAACATTGAAGTAGATAAGTCCCCAGGGCCTACTGGGATCCATCCTAGCACATGGAGGAGGCATGGGAGGAAATTTCTGGGGCCTTGACAGATCTTTGTATCCTCTTTAGTCACAAGAGAGATTCCAGAAGACTGGAGAATAGCCAATGCTATTCCTTTAAGGGCAACAGGGAATAATCCAGGAAATTACAGGCCAGCAAGCCTTACATCAGTGGTAGGGAAACTACTGGAGAATATTCTTAGTGACAGGATTTACTTGCATTTCAAAAAGAATGAACTAGTAGCATAGTCAGCATGGCTTTGTGTGGGGGGGCTCTTGTCACACAAATATGATGGAATTTTGAGGAAGTGACAAATATAATTTGAGGGTAGGGCAGTGGGCGTTATCTGCATGGTCTTTACTAAAGCGTTACAAGGTCCCTCATGGTAAGCTGGTCCAAAAGATGAAGTCACATGGGAGCCACAGTAAATTGATAAGTTGGATACAAAATACCTTCGTCATAGAAGACAGAGGTAGTTGTGGAGGGGTGTCCTTCTGACTGGAGAAGTGTGACCAGCAGTGTTCTGTAAGGATCAGTGCTGAGCCCTCTGTTGTTCGCAATTTATACAAGTTAATTTGTCTGTAAACGCACGTGGATATGATTAAGTTTGCCGATGACATGAAAATTGATGGCGTTGTAGATAGGGAGGAAATTTGCAAAGGATACAGCAGGATATAGTTCAGTTGAAAAGTTGGGTGGAGAAACGTCAGACAGAGTTTAATCCAGTCAAGTATGAAGTGATGCATTTGATCTCCCAAAATGTAAGAGAAGAGAAAAGTGTATAGTAAATAGCAGGACCCTTAGGAGTTATGATACATAGACAGATCTTGGAGAGAGTCCATAGCTCCCCAAAAGTGGCAACACAAGAGGATAAGGTGGTAAAGACAGCATACGCACGATTGGTCAGGGCATGGAGTATAAACGTTGGCAAGTTACGTTACAGCTGTAGAAAGCTTTAGTTAGGCCACAATTGAAGTATTGTGTGCAATTCTGATCAATCCACTATGAGATGGATGTGGAGGCTTTGGAGAGGGTACAAATGAGGTTTAACCACGATATTGCCTGGATTGGAGTATTTTACCTATAAAGGGGAGGCTGAATAAACTTAGTTTTATATTCTTCTATTTGTTTGCCCCTCATCCTCTGACACTCTAGTGAAAACTATGAGAGGCAGGATAGGGTGGACAGTAAAAGTCTGTTTCCCAGGGTGGAAATACCAAATACTGTGGGGGTATAGGTTTAAGGGGACAGACAAAGTTTAATGACATTGTGTGAGGCAAGTATTATTATTATTTATTTTTTTTTTTTTAAAAACCAGAGGATGGTAGATGCTTGGAATGTGCTGCCAGGGGAGGTGGTAGAAGCAGGTGTGATAACATTTAAAATGCCCTTAAAGAGAAACATGACAGGCAGGGAATAGAGGAACATTGACCATGTGCAGGCAGATGGGATCAGTATAGAAAGGTGTCATGGTTGGCACAGACATGGTGGACTGAAGAGCATTCTCTATGTATTATTCAGTTCTGCTGAACTTATTCTGTTACTCTGGAGTGAAAATAAAGAACATTGCTATCGGAGTCGGTAAAATAACAGTTCAGTAATACTACACTAGTCCTATAGTTATTATGGCAGCTAAAATCAAATGGGAAAATGGTACACAACAGTCTAGTCAACTAGAGATAGTACATCATGTACTACAAAGATACCCAGATATTCTGCAGCAAAACACAAGCAAAGTTACATCCAGATGGTGTCTGAATAGTCTAAATGGTATTTACCAGAGTGTTGGGGGGTGTCTTTACAGTGTCAAAGATGCCACTTGTCTTGCCACCAGGTGGGTTTCTCCGTTGCTTTAGATCTGGTGTTTCAGTGGTAGCAGCTCCAAAGATACCGCTGCTCTTTCCACCTAGAAATAGCAGAAGAATAAGAACTGGACAGGATAAACAATAGGAACCAGGCAATAAGAAGCACTTCCATAATAGTCAAGCATGTCTTAAGCACCAACAGCAAGCTGGAATCAAGTAAAACATTTCCTTACTGGACGATCAATTACATAGTATCAAAAGCAGTAGTGTTTGGCCAGACAAGTTACTTCAAAAGTAGTTCTTGCAGTTCCTTTATTCATTCACAGGAGAGCAGCGTCACTGGCCAGGCAGCATTTATTGCCCATCCCTAATTGCCCAGAGGGCAGTTAAGAGTCAAACACATTGCTGTGGGTCTCCAGTCGCATGTAGGCCAGACCAGGTAAGGATGGCAGTTTTCTTCCCTAAAGAGAGATTAGTGAACCTGTTGGGATTTTCCAACAATCGGCAGTGGATTCACAATCATTAGGCCATTATTTCCAGATATTTATTGAATTCAAACTCCATCATCTACCATGGCAGGATTCAAACCCAGGTCCGCAAAACATTATCTGGGTCTCTGGATTAACAGTCCAGCAATAATACCACTAAGCCATTGTCTTCCCCAAGTTGAGTCCCATCTCTGATTGGCATTAGTGGCAGACACAGACACAGACACAGACACAATGTTCCTAGTGGCTACCAGAGGGAAGAAAACAAATATTTGAAGGTAATCTCCTGCAAGCAGCCAGTATATACAAGGCTAGGAATGTAGCAGCAATGGGGGCTTGATATTTGTGCATTAATTCAAATAAATCTAACAGGAAATACATCTATAAAGTGTCCAAAAGGCACTCTAAAACAGTGTACAACAAGTGTATGAAATAGCAAGCATTCAGCTGCTCAAACTCATTCCAATATTCAGTGAGGTCATGGCTGATTTGTGTCTCAACTCTATGAATTAGCAGAATGTTCATACACAAGCTGACAAAGCAGTCAGTCAAGGGTAGTTTTAAATGTACCACAAACGCTGGTGCTGGGACCAGTTGTCCAACATTTATCCAAAAACTTTGGATTTGTGAAGTAGAAGCAAGATTGCAGAATGTAATTAATACAGGGCAGGACTACAATCGATATACAGGAAGATGTTCTGAAGCATGGAGAACAGGCATGGAACTGGCTCAAATAAATAAGCATGAGGTAGTGCGTTTTGATAGGAAGAATAAGTGGTCACCCAATGCCTGGAAAACTGAGGCTCAAATGACAGCCCCAACAAAAAATATTTGGCCCCACATGACATGAAGCTGTTCTAGCAAAAAACTAAACTAAATAATAATTGGGAGGGGGC
Organism: Rhincodon typus; assembly: GCF_021869965.1. NCBI lineage: Eukaryota > Metazoa > Chordata > Chondrichthyes > Orectolobiformes > Rhincodontidae > Rhincodon > Rhincodon typus. The sequence continues at coordinate 29,467,368 of NC_063354.1, forward strand.
AAATTGGCACTGATTGGAGCTATATCTAGCACAAAAGATTGTCAAGATCACTGGCGTTCCACAAGGGGGTGTCCTAAACCCAATCACCTTCAACTGCTTAAATTCCTGACTTTTACAAAGTCACAAGTGGGGTGTTTGATGATGACTGCATAGTGTTCAGTAGAATTTTCAAGTCCTCATATACCCAAGTAGTCCACATCCAGATACAGAAGACAAAATTCAAGCTAGAGCCAATAAGTGGCAAGCAATATTTGCACTTCAGCGCCTGAGCGTGAAAGGAGAATCTAACACTTTATCCATGATATTTGACAGCATTTCCACTGAATCCCACCATTAAAATCCAGCAGATTTTAGCATTGACCAGAAACAGATTTGAAAACAAACAAAAATATAGTGGCTATAGAGCAGTTCGGATGCAAAAAACTGAGCAGGAAACACACCAATGACTTCCCAAAGTCTCTCTGGCATCTACAAGATGAAAGTCAGGGGTGTATTAGAATACTGTCACTGCAGCATCAGGGAGCGGTGGATGGTCGCCACTTAAATCCAAGGCAACCACATCGGGTTAAGTATCCGCAGCATTTGCTCAAGCATTGTGTGAGCTGGAAGCTAAACTACAGACACTGACGCATCAGCTGGGAGTGTTATCTATGGTGCATACACAAGATAATTAAACACATTTGGATAGGGTCATCTGATTTAGTCAGTGGTCAGGCACAGGCAAGTGCCACTGCAAGTGTATTGAGGATTGGGGGCAAGTTGAGATCAGATTATGGAGAAGAGATGAAGTAAATCTAAAACAAAATACAAAGTAATAGAGCAGGGTGACAAAATTTGGGTCATTGTAATAATACAGCGGCAGGTTGAGGCAAAGTACAAATTAATAAGACTGAAAAAAAAAAAAAGGTAAAAAGACAGTATTTTGAGGTTTTGCTGTGCACATTGCAAATACTTTGTAAAAGAACTGATGAACTGTCAATTCTATTAGAAATAAGTACATATGATCAGAGTGCCATGCCTACAAGATGACAAAGGCCGAGACCTGAATATTCAGGAAGGAAGCAGTGAGGAAACTCTCTATTAGGGGTACATTACTGCAATAGTGAGATTACCTTAGCTCTAGAAGTGAAGGTGTAGAATCAATCTAGGTAGAGATGAAGGTCAGATGTTACTTGTGGTAACAGTTTATAGGTCCCCAAACAGTAGTTGTATTGTAGGACAGACTATACAGTGGAAATAAATTGGGAGTGTAAGAATGGTTCGAATGTCATAGATGACTAATTTACACGCAGATCACACAAATCAAACTGTCAAAGGTAGCCTGAAAGGAGACTTCATAGACCGTATTCAGGGCAACGAACAACGAGACATGAAAATCAACATCCTCCTTGTAAAGGAGCCACAAATGACAGCAGTCATAACATGATAGAATTTCACCTTTGGATTGGAGAAGCCTTAATCTGAGACTAGTGCTTTAAAACCTGAAAAAAGGTAATAAGAAGAGAGCTAGTTAGCAGGAATTGGGAAATTAGGTAAAAGGTGGGCCTTTGGAGTTGTGGTGGCAGATATTTAAGGAAATACTTTCAATGACATATCTCAATAATAAAAAAGACTGAGAAAAGTATTCATTATCCATGGCTAAATAGAAAGTTCTGGACAGTATCAAATTGAGATAAATATAAAAACAGCACAAACTACACCAAAGTGCAAAGATTATAGATAGGTCAGGATATTACAGGTTCTGAAAATCTTTCCAAGAAACTCTGGAAAGAGTACTAAAGAAAATGTTAGTCCTCTAAAAGGGACCATCTGGGGACTTGACAAAATGGAAAACAAAGAAATGGCAGAGGCATTAATAGGTATTTTGATTTTTGTCTTCATTGTAGAGTAGAAGACTTAGAATATCAGCCAAAGATAACTCAAAACAATGAAGTGAAAGAGTGGGACTTACTAATCATCACCATTACTAAGGAGATGATGTTGGGAAAACTACTGACCAGTCAGCTGACAACTCCCAAGACTTGACAGCATGCATCCTAGGATCTTAATGACTACAAAGCAAAAACAGGGATTGGTTATAATTATCCAAATTTCTTGAGTTTCTAGAAGGGTTTTGAAATGAGCAAGTATTACATCTTTATCCAAGAAAGAAAAGCGACACAAGCAGGAATATATAAATAAAAAATATTGCAGATGTTGGAATCAGAAATAAAAAGTGGAAAAACTCATCAGGTCTGGAGCTGCTTTGAGGGAAGAAACAGAATTAAATTTAAAATCCAGTGACTTTTCTTCATAGCTCCAAACTTCTCAGGGAGAGTTTTTGAACTCAAATGTTAACGCAGTTTCTCTATAGATGCTGCCAGACCTGCTGTTTTTCTCCAGCACTTTGCTTTTAATACAGCAGGAAACTATAGACCTGTCAGCGAAACATCTGACATAGATAAATTACGAGAAATAATGAGGCGGTTATAGCAAAACCATTTAGAAAATAATAATGGGATCAGTTAGAGTCCATGTGGTTAGGTGAAAGGGAAACAATGTTTGATTCATTTTTTGTTAAAATTGGTTAAGATGGGGGTGGCACTGGCTAGGCCAGTATTTATTGCTGATCGCTAATTGCCTTTGAGAATGGAGGTACTGGATGATTTCTTGAACCACTGAAATCCATGCGGTACAAGTGGACCAATGGGGCTCTTAGGGAAGGAATTTTAGGATTTTGACGCAGCAACTGTGAATGAACAGTGATAAGTTCTAAGGTGGCATAATGTCTTGGTCTCTATCTCAGGAAAGATACTATTGCCATAGGTGGTGTAAGGATGGTTCACCAGACTTGTTCCTGGGATGGCAGGACTGACCTAGGAAGAGAGTGTTTAAAAACTGATTCATGGGATGTGAGCATCACTAGCTAGACCAACATTTATTGCCCATCCCTAATTGCCCAGAGGGCAGTTAGGAGACAACCACATTCTTATGGGTCTGGACTCAAGTAGGTCAGACCAGGTAAGGATGGCAGCTTCCTTCCCTCAACAACATTAGTGAACCAGATGTTTTCAAACAGTTGTTAATGGATTCATGATCATCATTAGACTCTTAATTCCAGATTTTTATTGAATTGAAAATTTCATCATCTGCCATAGCAAGATTTGAATGCAGGTCCCCAGATATTAGCCGAATCGCTGGATTAATAGTCTAGTGATAACACCACTTGGCCATCACCTTCCCATAGTGTTCAGATTGGGCCAGCTGGGCCTATAATTCTCCAGCGTTTTGAAGAATACAAGGTGATCACATTGAAATTAACAAAATACTTAGAGGTAGACAGTAGACATACGCAAAATGTTTCCCCTGGTTGAAGTCTAGAATTGGGGCACAGTTTAAAAATAAGGGAGTTGCCACTTAGGGGTGAGGCGAGGAGATGGTTTTAAAACTCAAAAGGGTTGAGGAACTTTGGAATTCTCTGTAAGAGTGCTTGAGAAGCTCAGTCTTTGCATATATTCAGTACAAATTAAGACTTGAGATTTCTAGTAACGTAAAAGGTTATGGGAATAGGGTTTGTAAAAGGCACTGAAGTATTCAAACAGCCATTATTGTACTGAATGGAAAGGCAGGCTTGAAAGCTGAATGGCCTACTCCTGTTCCTATTTTACCACAATCTACTCCATATACCAATTTGTTTTGCCAACTCACAACCTATCATTTTGTGAACTCTTCTTGACAAGATAATTTCCCACCTATCTTGGTGTCATCAAGAAATTTAGCTACTGTACAATTTTTCTTCCATCCAAGTTATAGACAGATTGCAAAAAAGATGAAGCCCTAGGTCCTAGTGTCCTGTATGAACCCCAAACCAGCTTCCGATCACATTTTCTGTGGACAGAAAGAACCATGTAATAGCCAATACAAGGAGAGACTTTAAAGTTTTGACTTCTAAGTTCATAACTTAGTTTTACACACCACAATCAGTTTGCCAAATAGGTCTCATTTTAACTTCAAATCAAAATTCCCCATACATTTAAAATTTGTAGATTATAGAAAGTGGAGGATCAAGACATATGTGCATGTATAACTCAGTATATTGGCCCTCCGCCATCAGGCAGAATTTTCACTCAACCGTAACGTTCTTAAATAGAAAGGACTATTGTAAACATGCAAGATAGAAATTCAATAATCTGGCAAATTCAGTCAGCCATTACAAATTGGGAGCCTACCAACCTTTGCAGCTGGCTAGGGATTATTTAATTCTCCTAGTTTCAGTCATATTTGTTCAGATGACAGCCTTCTATATTAGGGATTCCAATGCCTTCTTTTCTCCTTGGCCTAGAATTCCACCTGAGTTTGGTTGACAGGGCCCTCCAGAGTGTTTGATCTATTTCAGATAATTCTGTTCTTGCTCCTTTATTTCTTCCCAGATTCACAATAGGTTTTTCCACAGAATCCGAACTGTTATGGTGCAGGAGGCAACCATTTAGTCCACGCCTTCACCAGCTCTTCAAACAACCATCATTACCATGTGCCAATTTCCTGCTCCCCAACTCCACCCACACACTATTTCTATCCAAATCATCAAATGTCCTCTTGAACTCCTCAGTTGAACCTGTCTCCATTCTTCCTTTCAAAGCATTCCATATCCTAAATACTCAGATTTTTCCTCACATCTTTGCTTCATCATTTAATCTTTCTTGCCCTACACCCCATTACAAACCTCCCTTTTGATCTGGCCCCTCATTGCTCCATTCACTTATTCAAAATCTATTACACTTATCTCTTCAGTCGGATGGGGGAGTTAACCAGAAATGTTAAATCTGTTTCTCCATAGATTCTACCTGACTTACCATTTCTAGCATTCTGTATTTTTTAGTTTCAGATTTCCAGCATCTGCAATATTTTATTTTCACATTATATACTGTACTGCACCTGGTGGGTTGCTTCTTCTAGCCACAGGCTGGTTTTCTACTGGCGGTCCAAAGATATTTGATGCAGTCTTGTTTGAACGAGGATGCACCGGTTTAACATTTTCCTCCACCCCAAATGAGATACTGGATCCACCACCAGGAGGCTGCAACACTCTGCTTGCAAAATGAAAACAAACAACGTTTCTGTGAACTTTAAGCCTGCACAATATCAAAAGCATTTCTTGAATACGCAAAAGAGTGTCAGTGTTCAGCCAATCATCCAAAATAAAAAAAAGTGTTAAATTTCATTTAGCATCTTGCAAAAACAAACAATATGTTCTAGTCCAATACCTTGTTACAAAGGACAGGATTAAAAGAAGCCTTTTCACAACAACAGATCACACCAGGACAATATATCTTTGCTTGTGCTGTTGAAAAGATTTAAACTAACTTGTAGGGGACTAGGCAGCATGATGTAGGATTCGGAAATACAAGGTTCACAAGGGATCAGGAGAGAAGGAAGCACAAGAAATACTTAATAGGAAGGTATAAGTAGAGAGTCAGATTAAGAGATTAATGTTTGAATTAAGTTTACAAGTCAAGACATGTGCAAGAATGCAAGAGTATTCAGTAAGGTTGCTGAACTGCGGCACAACCAACCACAATGAATAGGTTGTTCAGCAATAATAGCTCAAAACCAAGGGCAGGACTGGACTGCAGCAACTACAAGCCAGTCAGTCAGTCAATTTGATATAAATGGTAGAGAAAACTTCTAGAAAAAAAAGACAAGACAAAATTAATAGTCTCGGGGTAAATCTATATAAATTAAATAAAGCCAGTGTTGATTTATTAAGGCAAAATATGGTGTTTAACTACCTCACTGAAATTTTTGAAGAGGTAATAGAGGGTTAAGAAAGGCAGTCACATTGATGTGGAAGACAGATAACAAGTGGTTAAGATCTGAAATTCAGTATCAATGATGGTGATGAAAGTACATTCACTCGTGATTCAAGATAAAATACTAGATTATTTACAGAAGACATTTTCATAGCTGGGAGGAGGAAGAAGGGGATTGGGACTAGACAAGGTGCTCTTGTAAAGATCCAACGCAGATGCCACAGCCTTCAGTGCTGTAACCATTCTATGGTTGCAACTATGCACTAGCAACAGAGAAATTCATAGCTTATGAAAGATGGGAATAGGGATCAATAGTGACTTTGGCCAGAGTGTATGGGAAAAGACTAAGCTCTTGTAAAAGGGAGTCCAAAAATAATCTATGGGTATTTGGATAGTGAAGTGGTAGTAAGAATGTAGGGTTCAGTCAATTTGGGATCAGAAAGGAGCCCAACACATGGAAGCAGATAACACTACCGAGGCCGAATCATTACTTTGTGCCTTCATCAAGCAAAGAGACTCCCAAGGCCACAGCAAAAGGGAGAACAGTTGAGATACTAGATAGCTAAATCATTAACAGATGGAATTGGAAAAGACAAGGCTGAAGCAATATGCACTGGAAGTGCCAAGTGGATGATATATCTTGGCCTTCCACACGGATTCCCAGCACCACAGGCGATTGGCTTCAGCTAACTAGATTCAATCCACAAGACAACAAACAGTTGAAGGCATTGGATACTGCAAAATTTGTGGGTCATGACCATATTTCTACAACAGTACTGAAGACATGGTCCAGAACTTTCCATACCCTAGCCAAGCTGTTCAAGTATAGCTACGACACTGGCATCTACTTGAAATGTAGAAAACAGCACAAGTATGCCCTCAACATAAAATGCAGGACAAACTCAATCCAATGATTACTGCCTTCAGTCTACTCGATCATCAAGAAAGGTGATGGAAAGTGTCATCAACATTTGCACTCCATGGAATCTTCCACTATCAACATCCTGAGGGTTACCATTACTGGACTAGCCATACACAACTTTCTAAAGCATTTCAGAAGTGGGGAGCCTTGCAGGAAGTTACTCAACTCCTGATTCCCTAAAATCTACCATCTACAAGGCAGATGTCAGGAGTCTGATGAAATATTCCCCACTTGCTTGAACGAATGCAGCAGCAGCTGTGCTCAAAAAGCTTGATACCATTGAGGAGGAAGCAGTCCACTTGTTTAGCACATCCTCAAAATTTCACTCCTTCCACTGTAAATGCTCAATAATACAGTGAATCTTCTACAAGATGCACTGCAGAAATTCACTAAGCCTTAAGAGTGAATACTGGGATCACTGCTTTTCTTGGTTTCCATGAATGATAGACTTGAATGTTCCTGCTACAATGTACAAACAATATAAAAATTGAGAGTGAAGAGGACAGTGATACATCTTAAGACATGGACAAAATAGACGTGTGACAATGGAATTTAATGTCAATGTTATGGTTCTTCTGTAAAGAGTGTCAATTCTCAAGGGGGTGCAGCAGTCGGATGGTAAATGCACCTTTTTGAAAGCAACTGGACAAATTGAAAGTGGTTTTAAAACCAAAAAAGCTAGTAGACTTCTGTTCACATCAAAATTCCATGCACTCATCCTGCAGATTTGGGAGAAAATTCAAGAAGCACCTGGATGAATACAGGAATAGGAAGGGAATAGAGGGGATATGGATCCTTTAAGTGAAGACAGTTGAAAGGCAAAATATGTTGGTACAGGCTTGGAGGCTCGATAGGCCTGTCGCTGTGCTGTACCGTTCTTTGTTCTAAAAAAGAGTTGGTCCACCCACAACCACTCCACCTCGACTTCAGAAATGTGACAATTGTTACTGTCTTCAAGATCAGAGCTCAATCATACTGTTAAGCTGGCAAGGTATTTCTTTTGTCATAGCAGGGAAAATCCTTACTTGATACCCTGAATCATCCAACTGTAGATGAGGAAACTGCCCCACACAGACTGACTTTAGACCTTGTGACATGGTCTTTGATAACACCAGAAACTTTGTTGTATGCAATGACCTTGTTATGACAGACAGGAAATGTTTATTGATAATCAAGCTCTGCTACTCCGCTGGTCACATCATCATTGATTCAGTCAGCAAAATAATCCGATTATTAAGCACAAGCAATTTTATTTGTAAACTATGTGGCAAACACTAGTTAACATTTAAACTATAATATAGAAATAAAAAACTTTATTCCCTTTATCAAAACACAGACATGCGAATACAATTTTTAAATGTCTGTATCGAGGTGATTTTTCTTGGGGGAAAAAAAGCCAAAGAAATAAACATCCCCTTGGGCTAAGGGTCTGAAAACAAAGGGTGACTTCTCACAGATCAGGAGGTTTCCCATCAATGAAAACTGGTGACAGTGGAGACTGATCACAGATCTTCAGTTTGAATGGAAATCAAGATGGATCAGAGTCTTTGGACAGTAGCCACAATCCAGCTTGTCAGGGCTTATACAGGTACTCAAATACTCATTTGGAAACTAGTGAGAAACTCATATGGAGATCAGAGAGAGACCATAGATTTTTTTTTTCAAAAACCAATTTTCCAGTAATGAAGGTAATAAGTCACATGCCTGCTGTCTGGGAAGAGTGTTGTACAGTTACTATTGTG
>NC_063354.1:29475830-29522672 GCF_021869965.1 Rhincodon typus
TACAGATTGGTACAAAATGATAAAGGTTAACAAAAAGGGTTGAGGTCTAACAAGATGAATATAGCAAGTTAGGATGTAATTTTAAAAAAAAAGGAGGACCTCAAAGAGTTGTAACCTGGAGGTCACCACAGTGCAACATTCTAGCAAGAATAGTTTGCTGGTGCTGTTGGGGAGGGTTTAAACTAGAATGGCAGGGGGATGGAACAGGAGGAGACAGGAGGGAGAAACAAGAACAGAAATAAAATCGATAGGAACACTAAGAAGCCAAAGTGGAAATGAACACCCAAGAGTATTCATTATTTAGGAAGGACAGAAAGGGAAGGGGAGGCGGGACAGCATTGTTAGCAGAGAAGGGAATCAATGCAATAATGAAGAAGGATACTGGCTCAGCAAATCAGTGTGGTATCTGTTGGGTGGAGATAAGAAACTCCAAGAAGCATAAGACATGATTGGGAGCCTATAGACAGCCCCCATACTGGAGGGGAGATGCAAGGGAAGGCAACAAATGAGAAAGCAGAGATGCTTGTAATAAGGATACAACTATAAACGTAGGAGACTTAAATTTGTATAGATTGGACAAATCAAACTTAGAAATAGTGTTATGAAAGAGTATTTCTAGGAGTGTGTGTAAGTGACGGTTGTCTGGATGAACATATTGAGGAACCAACCAAGCTATTCTCGATTGGGTATTGTGCAATGAAAAAGAATGAGTGGAGAATCTTTTTCTGTGGGGTCCATTGGGGAAGATCAAACATAACGAGAGTCGCCCTCTTAAATGAAGAATTCTAAGATAGTTGATCCTGAAACTTGGGCTGTGAATCTAAACAAAAAGGAAATTACAAGGGCTTGAGGTACAAATTGCCAAGGATGGAGTGGGGATATCTCCCAAATGGGAGAGTGTGGATAAGCAATGGTTCACATTTAAAGAACATGTGCATGAATTACAACAAACTATCATTCCTGTCTGGTGCAAAAAGGGGGAAAAAAAAGGAAAGATGGCTCAATCAGCTTACAAAAGAAATTGTGTATAGTGCTAATCCAAAGTGGAGACTAAGTTTCCAAAAAAGGCAGAAAGCCTAAGAATGGAAGCATTTAGAATTCAGCAAGAAGTCAAAGTTTGACCAAGAGAGGCAAAAGAGAGTACAGGTGTGATATTGTGGGGGAAAACACAGAAACTGACTATAAAAGCTTCTATAAATACATGAAAAGAAGATTAAGAAAATCTAAGCCCCTTACCATCAGAAGCTGGGGAAATTATAATGGGAAACAAAGAAATGTCAGAAGAATTTAATACGTATTTTGGTTTGATCATTAAAAAAAGCACAGAAGTAAAAATAGTTAGCAAAACGGGGTCTGGTTAGAAGGCAGAATTAAGAAGAAAATGGTGCTGGGGAAAGTAATGGGGTTAAAGGCTGACAAATCACCAGGGCCACCCCTACATCCCGGAGTACTAAAGGATGTGGCTCTGGAAATATCAATGCATTGGTGGTCATCTTTCAAAATTCTTTACATTCTGGGACACAATACAGATTGGAGGCTGGCAAATGTAACTGCACTATTTAAAAAAGATGGACAGAAAGTGAAACAGAATTAGACCAGTTAGCCTAATATCAGTAGTGGGGAAACTTGTAAAAAAAATGTATTCACAGGACAAGGGTGTAACTGGCTAGGCCAGCATTTATTGCCCATCCCTTATTGCCCAAAGGGCAGTTAAGAGTCAATCACTTTGCTGTGGGTCTCGAGTCATATCAAGGCCAGATGAGACAAGGATGGCAGATCCTTCCCCAAAATGATTTTTCCCCAATATTGATTCATGGTCATCATTAAACTTAGTTCCAGATTTCTATTGAATTCAAACTCCATCATCTGCCATGGCTGGATTCAAACCCAGGTCCCCATAACATTACCTTGGTCTCTGGATTAACAGTCCAGCAATAATACCACTAGGCTGTTGCCTCCCATATTGCTGTTCACTATAAAAGATGTGACAACAGAACATTTGGAAAGCTTTAATGGGATTGGACAAAGCCAGCATGGGTTTATGAAAAGAAAATTATGCTTAACAAACCTTCTGGCATTTTTTTTTAGGATCTAATTCGTAGAATAGATTTGGATTTTCAGAAAGCTTTTGGTAAGCTTTGGGCAAAGCTAAAGCACATGAGATAGGGGCTAATATACTTGCCCGAATCAAGGCTCAACTGATGGATAGGAAACAGAGTGGGTATAAATGGCTCTTGACGGTGTCAGGCAGTGACTAACAGGATACCACAAGGGTCAACCCTTGGGCCCCAGTCATTCACGATGCAATTTGTGTATGCTTTATCTGAACCCAATCATGGGTAGTCGGATAATTTCAGTTTTCAGATAAAGGGCATTTACCAGAGGTAGATTTTGTGGCCAGGTCACGATGAGAAACTGACAAGACAGATGACTGGATTTCAACTGATCCAAAGATTTGCATTGAAGAGTCACAGGGAGAGAAGCTTCTAAGAGCTTCTTTATTTTTGGTTCGAAACTCAGGATGCACAGAAGAGGAGCATTGAAATCTCAACTGAGCCTCAAAAGCTGACAATGATCACTGCTCCAACTACCTGATAGTGACTGCAGATTTCCCACAAGGTTCACTGGCTGATGCCAGGATGGTACGACTTCACAATGAGGAGATTGGTTTGAGTGGGGCTGTATTCACTAGCAGTTAAAAGAATGCGGAGGAGAGATCTGATTGAAGTGGATAGATTTCTAATTGGACTGGGTGGACTAGATGCAGAGAGCACATTTTCCTTGGTTGGGGAATCTAGAATCAGGGGACTGAATCTCAGGATACATGTCGACTATTTTAGGACTGAGACAAGGAAAGATTTCTTTATTCAAAGGGTGGAGAATTCCACAAGTTCACTACCATTGAAGGTTGTGAAAGCCAAGTCATGGATACATTCAAGGAATGGATAGATCAAACTTATAGATTAAGTAAGTAATACAGAGCTATGGGGAGAAGCAGGAATATGGCATTGAGAGAAGGGACCAGCTATGATCCTATTGAATGGCAGAGCAGACGCAAAGGCACAAATGGCTTACTCCAGCTCCCAGTTCTGCATTTCTCATCTCTGTAAAAGTTTTGCTCAGCTGTTTTTCCAACATCACTATTTTCATAACAGTAGGTGGCTTACAGCACATTAAATTGACTTCATTTCCAAGAAACTGCATGGTGAACCCTTTTTAATCCAAACCATATTTAAATATATCTGTATCTTTTAGTTTTCACATTCATGATCATGTGGCTGCCAACTGCAAGTGGGAGATCTGAAACATACCTTCAAAATCCAGACCAGTGTCAAGCAGGACAGTGACAGCCTCCCACACTACTTATAATCCACTTGACAGAGACTATTTGATGTCAGTATTAAATACCATCTACATGAGAAATCTAATATCAGTCACCTCCATGCCAAAGCTAAATTGACTATCATAGATATTCACAATCTACAGTTTAATTTTGGTTGCAGTGTCATTGCCCACTTTGCACAAGATTTCCAAGACACTATTTTTCCAATTCAATACAAGAAACTTCAATAGCCCACATGTTGCCAAGACAAAATACTTCCTGACCAAAACCTGGTCAGTCAAATATGCTCATTTCAATATGTTGAAGTAACAGCCTGGAATACGTTGAGGACTTCCCACACCTTGGCAGCCACCTTCTTCAAAAAGGCCACCATTGATAAGTAGGTCCAACACCACACCAGCCTCCTACAAACTACAGTACACAGTTTGACAACAAAAGTCTTCATAAAATCAACAAAACCCCAAACCAGTGTGGGACTTTGACATTGTACAAAAGGTCCATAAAGAATGGCTACAGAAATTCAATGAGCTATGCTTTGATTTCATTTCCCCAGATTCAGTACAAGTACCAACAGATGTTGATATACTTATTGAAGCCAGCTCTACTAAATGACCAGGCAAAACTTCTACAAAATTGACTTCAATGAACTAGATAGTATCCAGATTGCCAAATAAGCACAGCCTTTGCCAAGTCTTTTTTCTCAACTCTCAAAAGACACCAAGTCTCTCCTTGAGGTGCTGAAGCAGTGACATTAATAACTGGGAGCAGCCTGCTCTAACAAGCTGTTATCTCAGTCACATCTTAATGATGACGCAAAGCAGCAAAGAGGCAAAGAATCTAAATCACACTCTCTCAAGGGACTTTCTGCCCCACATGCCAATCTGTGGGTTGACAATTAAATGGTTCAGTATCATGAAGGCTGAGGCAGAAACTAATGACCCTAAATAGATAACATCCTCAAATTGAGCAACAGCTATTGCTGCCAAAATGCACAACTGTTTAGCAAAATTGAAGATTATGGAGTAGAATCATGCCAACTTGAATTAAAAAAAGCCTAAGACAGAAAATAGCAAGACATTGTAAATGGGTGCTTTTCAGACCAAAGGGTGATCTTTCCAGCAAAGACCAGGGCACAGAGCTTATTGAAAATGTAGTTGACAATGTCTATGGTATCTTGGGCTTCACAAATAGAAATACAGAGTACAAAACCTGAACCTTCATAAAGTTTCCATTTTGTCCTAACCAAAATAATGCATTTGGTCATCAGCACCACATTTTAGGATGCAGAGATTTACCAGAATGGAACCAGGGATGAAGGATTTTGGCAACATGATCAACTTGCAAAAGCAATATAACTTCTCCTTGGAGCAAAAGAGACCGACATTGGATAGAGATGAACACAAGAGATTTTAAAGAAAAAAAACATAGAAAAGGAAAGCAGTTCCCATTACCTGGTGGCACAAGGATTGAGGAATACAAATTTAAAGTTTCAGGCAAGCAATATGGGGAGTGTGACAAAAAGCTGGTCTTAAAATAGCAGAGCAAGTGGCAAGACTGGAACTTATTGCTTGAGGGTGCTAGAAAGGTTCATGGTCAATGATTTTCAAACAAAATTGGATTGGCACTTTAGTGGAAGAAGAGACCTTCATGGATCAAGTCAGTAAATGGAATTGACTGGATTGCTCTACACAGGAATCAAACAATCTCCAATCTTCTTCTGTATCAAAATAATTCTGACTCTATTCATTCATGCTGTACGAGCACTGTTCAAGTCCTGTTGCACGGAGGGTCAAAAAGTTCATTATCAGTAGTTCCCAATGGAACTGAAAATTTCAGCAAGTCATAATCTCAAGAAGTTGGCAAGTGACTTATTTTAACCACTGCAGGTCACCAGAAAATACCACCCCAACTCTTCTGTAGAAGATTTTGGTAAATCTCTGCATCCTTCTAAAATGTGGTGCTCACGACTGAATGCATTGCTTTAGTTAGGACAAAATGAAAACTTTATGAAGGTTTGGGTTTTGTACTTGGTATTTCTATTTGTGAAGCCCCAAGATACCACAGACATTGTCAACTACACTCAATAAGCTCTGTGCCTTGGTGACTTTGCTGGAAAGATCACCTTTTGGTCTGAAAAGTACCCAGTGTCTTGCTATTTTGTGTCTTAGGCTTTTTTAAAAAAATTCAAGTTGGCATGATTCTACTCCATGACCTTCAATTTTGCTTAACAAATGGCAATGAAGTCCCAAATCAGAACAGTGCAAGATTTGGAGAACTTGCAGGTGGTTAGCATATGCTATCCAAGTTGCTGCAGCGTATCTTGTCGATGCTACACACTGCAGCAAGAGAGCAGTGGTGAATATCTAGGTGGCAAATAGGCAGGTATGAAGAGGCTACTTGATCTTGGACAGTGTTGAGCTTCTGCATAGCTACAGCTAATGCTCATCCAGACAAGCGAAGTATTCAATCATGTCACTTGACCTGTGTCATGGAAGATCACAGAAAAGTATTCAGATCACTCAGGTGGTGAGTGGCAGCACAGCTCCCAGCTTCTGACAAGTTCCTGCAGACACAGCATTCATTTGCCTGCTCTAGTTCCATTTCTGGAAAATGGAAACTATCACAATACAAGTACTAGGGATTAGACTAAAAATTGGCCTTTGAACGTAAAAGGAAGGCATGAAATTCTTATGATAGGTGCTTATTGCCTGGCTGTTTTTTTATGGAGCAATTATTATTGAATATTTCTCAGCCCAAGCTTCAGAGTAGTCCTGCTTGAACGAGGCCACAGAATGTTTCATTATTTGAGGAGCTGGGATTCAAACTGAACATGAATAAAAAAGTCAGAACATGGCCATTTATGGTCTTATTTTGATGGTAAGGCTAATGGATGGGCCTCAGGCATTGTCTTGAAGGTAAATGACCATTAAACCAAAGCTATCTGGTTATAGATTTTTTTTTAAAACTCAGATTTATGGTACTTCTTCAAAAGGCAAACTTGCACCTAGGACTTCAGAATCAGAGGTGGGGACACTACCACTGTACCACAAGAAGCCTTACTATTTGGTCATATGCTTGGTCAGAGTCCAAACAAGTGAAGAGCTCATCCACAGTTGGCTACTGGATTTCCTTTGACTTCAAATTTACTTTGGCTCCTTGATGTGAAAGGCAGTCACATTCAATACACATCAAATTCAGTTCTTCCACCCACTCTTGGAATAAATGTAACTTGTTCTGAAACCAAACAGTCCTGACAGAATGCAAACTGAGCAGGTAAGTAATTGTCAGCTGTCACTCGATTTGCAGATGACATCTACTCATGGTAAGGAGTTTCTGCCACAGATTACGTGAGTAGCCAACCTGATTCTCAATCTGTATAGATGTTTAGACATGTGGGACGAGGTGCCTAACAAGATAGGAGGATCCAATGTTCAGGATTTGCTTCCTTTTCCTTCTTTCTCTGCCACATTAAGACTCAATCCAGGTGAAGCCTGCCTAATTCCACACAGCCACAGTTTTAGGGGTAGCCAGCACAGATCTCCAACATCTTCAGGGACATTACATTTGCAACTTAACCACTGGGAAGCTCACTTATGTTTTTAAATTTGTTTCTACTTAATATCAGAGAAACCACTGGATTAATCCAGCCTTACAGCACGAAGACCTTGAATAATAAAAACTAATGGCCACCTCAGCAAATCATTTAATTGTGTTCCAAGTCACACAAAAACCCTCTTTAGATTAAAAGATTCCCAGGACATTTTAAACAGAAGCATATTTAATGAATGTTAGTAATGACAGAGACAACAAGTGTACAACCACTCCCTCTACTTCACATCACCAGCATTTTAAGTTCTAGAATGACAGCAGAGGCTGAACATTCAACCTAAGCTCTAATGACATATCTGCAATATGTGCATGTGTAAAGCAGAATACACAATGTTTAAACAAGCAAATCTGATTGCAAATAAAAAGATGGATTGAGCTCCCCAGTGCTTCCGTTTGGCTCAGGCAGCATCAAGCCAAACAAAGGGTTTACACCCAAACACAGGCAGTCTCTTGTTTGCACACACAAATAATCTGTACACTTCAGCAAAAGATTGTAGTACAATTTTCAGTCTGACTTCACAATCAGAAACTAGCCTTAACTATCATCATTACCTTCCCCTCTTATAATAAAAAAAGGTTAGGGTGGGACAGGGTGAAGAAAGTCACATTCCTGCCCTGATCAACAACACCCAGACAGACAAGTGTTGAATTATAGAAAGATAACTGAAGACCACCAGTTTGCTTTGATAAAAAGGTGAATGAAAGACCCACCCTTGTTTCTGAACAGGCTTGCTTTGCAAGGACTGATATTACCCATTGCTACAACATACAATATTGCTGACTCAGTCATTCAAACCCCCCAGAAACTCTGATTCACCAATTTACAATCCAAACAACCAAGACCAGTACAAGACTCTGGAGGTACTCCAAGGTTTAAAAAACAGGATGGCAATTTGCATTCAAGATGTACAGACCATCATAACCATCCAGTTATCCCTTTACACTTACCCAACCCCTTTGAAAAACAAATAAACCCCTTTGAAAAAAAATAAAACAAAGGGCTCATTTTGGCCAATTACAGTCATTGCTGCAGCACGGTTTTAAGATCCTGTAGTAGCTGTTAATGGACTCATTGATTAAGTCCACTGTCTAGTGCGAGTTGATATAGAAACTCGCACGCACTGCGTCTGATTCAGCGAACCAAGGAGCAAGAAAGCCCATGCACGGCAGGTGTCACTGATGCTAGGAAGGGCAACACCCAAAGCTTCAGATCCTGCCCCAGGGAAGAAAAAAAAAAGGGTGGCGGTGGAAACGCGCAGACAGTTGCACTTCAGGGTGGAAACCTTGCTGGTAAAGGGAGGGGGTATTGGTGGTAATGAACTACTTGCCCGGGTCCTGATCCTACCCAAGCGAGTGAGGGAGAAAGGCAATACCACACGGTGTGGACTCTGTCTCCAGGGACGGGGGAGGAGTGGGGGTTGAAGATGGTAATACCTCAGGATGCAGATTCTCTCCCAGACTGACAGGAAGTAACAACTGCCGAGGGTTCCGACCCTATCCGCAGGGGGAGTGGGGCAGTTTTCTCCCATCGCTCCCCTGCGCCAAGATCCCACCCTCAGCACCAACCCAGTCCTTTGTCTTAACGCTTCACATCGAGCCAGGCGAGGAGAGGGGGCGCGGAGGGCTCTCGGGGATGGAAATGGTGCCGCCGCCCCTCGACACTCCAGCTTGTGTAGCGACATGTAACGATCCCCGGGATACCTGGAACTGCTGCGGCCTGTGGAGTCCAGGCCTTGGTATGTAGTGGTTGTAGTCATTTCAGACGCCGATTATTGTCGTTTCCCTTCTCCCAGTCTATTACCGCAACGGCTCCGAACTCCTCACTATCTCGCGGCAAAGCAACCGGCTCGATGCCGTTTTATTTATAAACGGCAGGTAAACCCCGCCCCTGCAGGTTTCCATTGGTAAGAATCCCAGACATCGCTACCTCCCATTGGTCACAGTGACAAACCGCTGCCAGTCCATTGGCTGAAACAGCTGTCAATCACGCCTAAGCGGTGGAACGTACCCGCTGAGTGACATATTCAGTGGGCTTTGTTTGAGTTGAGGTGACGTAATGCAAGAGCCAAGCCAAAGGCAAAGGAGCGACAAAGGTAGTCTTGAGGGGTTAAAATTGGGAAAAAAGGGCAAAATTGGAAGGAAAAACAAAACTGAAAGAGGATAAAAATTGGAGAAATACTGCAAAACTGGGAGAGAGGATAAAGGTTGGTTGAGAACAAAGCAGCACTATTAATTGCACAAATCAAACAGGGAGCCCCCTCCGTCACTTGTGCCCAGCGCTTAGAGGAGGTGAGATAACGCTGTAAGAAATGGCGAGATCTTGTTGCTCGTTAGAAATATACTAAATAAGAGCATAAGTAGACAATCAGCGATATAACTAAAAGAAATGTTCAAGTATCTAGCAATAATGGCTGATAGGTTCTTAAAATTCCGTTGCTGCAAGCGTGTACAGATGATGTAAGCGAATGGATAGCAATTAGAGAACACAAGAGAAATTGTATCTACAAAAATTCGAAAACAAAAACTAATACAGTGAATGCTGGAAATCAGAAATAAAAGCCAAAAATGCTGGTAAGGATAACAAAGAAATTCATAAGGTTACGGAGAAGTTGGTGTTGGGGACAGACAGGTGGCACTCGAAGTTCAATGTGGAGAAATGTGAAGAGATGCATTTTGATAAGGAGAACATACAGAGACAATACCTAGACTCTAAAAGGGGTACAGAAGCAGGGGGACCTGAGCGTACTTCTGAAAAAGTCATTGATGATGACAAAACAAGTTGAGAGAAAGTGTCTCATGTGGCAAGCTAGGTTTTATTAGTAGAGGCATAAAGTACAGAGAAGTGTTATAATTTTAGGACTCTTCTTGAGACTTTGTGAAGGGCTACTTCTCGATTTCTGGGAGCTACTGTGATAACAGGATGCAGAGCTGGATGAACACAGCAGGCCAAGCAGCATCAGAGGAGCAGGAAAGCTGACGTTTTGGGCCTAGACCCTTCTTCAGAAATCTGTTATGGTTTTCTGAGGCTTTTTTCAGCCTCAAATTATTAGTGATGGAATCTTGTACTAATTCCTTCTGCACTTGTGTTGACATATGTACTTGGACTCTCAGAAGCAGGATTATAAGAATTTTTATCATTTGCCCATTAAACTCAAAACCACAAATCAAGAATAGTACTAAACTACTAAGCTTCCTAGAAACTATTTCAACTGGCACAAAAGACAGAAAAAAAACTTCCACCTCCCGTGCCCCCAAACTAACTGACACACTTTGACACACAAAAGGCCAGTAACACAATATACCGTCCAGACTTAATAAGGTCACAATTAATGTATTTCCATCAAAAAATACACAAACCTGGAACATTTTAATCAGGCAGTTCCTACCCTTTTTGCTGTATCCCACATCTCAATGACTGTTCATTATGATAACCTGCTTTGCATCATCCTCCATGCAGCTCTTGAATTTATTAAACTTTTTTTTATTTTATAGAAAAGGAGATTAGAAGAACCAGTTCCTTGTATTTCAGAACAGATGGTTTGACTCCATCTACTAGGAGAGAATGGTGGTCTCCCCTCTGAAGTTTGACTATGATACTGTTGACAACCCTACTTGCCCAAGTAATTTTAAGATGTTGAAAAGTTGTAGCAAATATAACATCCTCATTTAAAAAAAGATAGGAAAAATAGAGAACATAAAAACAGATGGAAATAAATTGTAGGGAAACTGCTGGAATCTATTTATGGGAATGTGGTATGAGAACAATTAGGTTAAGGGATTTGTGGTACAATAATGTTATCCCTGCCTCTGAGCCAGGAGACCTGGGTTCATATCTCAACTGCTCCAGAAGTATATAACATCTCTGAACAGGTTGATCAAGAAAATATCTATTAGAACAATTGGATTAAGGGCTCTTGTAGAGCAAAAGTAGTGTCCCTACCCCTGTACCAAAGGCTTGGGTTCAAGTCCCACCAGTTCCAGTGGTATGTAATAACATGTCTCAATAGGATTATTAGAAGCTATTGGGATTCTTGTGGAAGTGGTAGTGTCCCTCCTCTGAGCTAGGAGGCCTGATTCCAGCTCCAGGGGTGTGTAATAACATCTCTGAACAGGTTGAATAGAAAATATTTATTGCAGCAATTGGTCAATCATAATATTAGACAGCATCATCATTGATTGACAAAAAGTAAATTCTGTTCAGAGCTTTGTTATAGGCTCTAGCTGGTAGGGTAGAGAAGGATGCACACGTGGATGTAGTGTATCTGGATTTTCAAAAATCTTTGGAACTCAAAAAACTTGTTACACAAAATTTGGATTCATTGGGTTGCTAGTAGTTCCTTGAAAGTTGCATCACAAGTAGACAGGATGGTGAAGAAGGTGTTTGGCACACGTGGCTTCGATGCTCAAACCTTTGAATATGGGGGCTGGGACGTCATGTTGCAATTGTACAGGACATGGATAAGGCAACTTTTGAAGTACTGCGTACAGTTCTGGTCACCCTGCTGTAGGAAGGATATGATTAAATTGGAAAGGTTGCAGAAAAGATTTACAAGGATGTTACCGGAACCGGAGGGTTTGCGTTATAAGGAGAGGTTGGATGAGTTGGGACGTTTTTCACTGGGTGGTTGAGGGGTGACTTTGTAGAGGTTTATAAAATCACGAAGGGCACAGATAAGGTGATAAGGCCTTTTCCCTAGGGTAGAGGAGTTCAAAACTAGAAGGCATAATTTTAAGGTCAGAGGAAAAAGATTTAAAAGGGACCCGAGGGGCAACTTTTTTTACACAGAGGGTGATTCATATATGGAATGAACTGCCAAAGTGTACAGGTACTGTTACAATATTTAAAAGACATTTGGACAGGTATATGAATAGCAAAATTTTAGAGGGATATGGGACTAGTTAAGTTTGGGAAACCTAGTTGGCATAGACAAATTGGACTGAAGTTTCTATTTCCGTGCTACGTGACTCTGGAGATTCCATATTGATTTGTAAAAAAATCATTTTGCCAGTGATTTCAAGTTCCAATGCACAAACTCTTTTTTTTGTGCATGACCTCATAAAAGATGCTTTTTGGAAATCCAATACACTACATCTACCCATTTCCATTTATTGCTGCTACTAATTATATACATGAAAAAAAGCTTTAAAATCAGTGGAGCTTGCACATTTTTTTTTCTTTATTCATTCATTCACGGGATGAAGGCGTCACTGGCTAGGCAGCATTTATTGCCCATCCCTAATTGCCCAGAGGGATGGGCAATAAATGCTGCCTAGACAGCAACACCTTGATCCTGTGAATGAATAAAGAAAAAAAAAATTCTCTCCACGTTTCCTTGGATTTCCTCCGGGTGCTCCAGTTTCCTCCCAGAGTCCAAAGATATGCAGTTAGATGGATTGGCCATGCTAAATTGTCTTGTAATGTCCAGGAATGTGTAGGCCAGGTGGGTTAATTATGGTAAACGCAGGCTTATGGGGGTAGGATGCTCTTTGGAGGATTGGTACCTCTTTCCGTACTGTAGGGATTCTGTGAGAAACTGTTAATTTTCTGATTTTCTAAGTACATTATAAAACCTCATTAATAATAGAAAAATAATTCTCACTCCTTTTTTGAATAGCCATATTAAGACTGATATTTCTGGGTTGAAGCTAACAGCTGTTAAGTCCAACTGGTCTGTCGCCAACTTTTCTGATTTCAGACAATATGTTGCGTAGGTATTAAAACCTGTCCCAACATCTTCAAGCAAACAGAACAACATAAGCCAGAACTACTGCATAGATGCATTCTCTTCAAGAAAACATATGGGCAGGACACAGTTAGGCTCCATATTCTCCAACTCTACCCACAGTGAACCTGCCATTGCTGATAGTTTATTCAACAAAAAATGGGCTGAGAATGGGAATCTATATCAGTCACGGCTCAGTGATTCCACTAATGCCAGAGAAAGAAGATTGTGAATTCCAGCAGGGGACTTGATCACATCATCCAGCTGACACATCAATCCAATGCTTAAAGGTGTTGTCTTTTGGATGTGATATTGAACAGATGGTTCCATATGTATGTAATAGTTTCTAAGGAAGAGAAGTGGATTCCTTTCTGGTACCCTGGACATTATTTATCACTCATTCCTACATTTAACTTAATTGCACTGGAAGCCCTTCAAAGATACTTGTAGGATACGAATTGAACAGTAAATGCAAGTTCTTCCTTTTACTTTGCTAGAAACTATTTATGTAAGGATAGAATAATAAATCAGACTGGCTTTAGCAGCACTTCTGATTTCGTTTGGGGGGCACTGGAAATACACGGATGAGCATCAGTTGAACTGGTCTGGAATATGGGTACTAGTTAATAAAACATCCTTATAGTGAGCAGCACTATAAGGAGGACTGCATAAGACATTTCCCTTAATTTGTTCATCATCCTTTAAGATCTGCTCAAACTCAACCCTTGGTCTGCTGACTCCTATCACCCTCCAGTGCCTCACCAGTTGGCTATTCATTGTATGCCAATGTAGTCAGCTAATAGGTCTGACTCAAGCCTTGCTGGTTATCTAGGCACACATTCCCAAAATGTCAGAACTGAGGCAACGTATAAGTTAATTGTGGTTTAACATTTCAAATTATGACATTTCCATATCACCTAGTGGTTGTCACTTAGTGCTGTACTGGAATTGGAGCACCAGTATTAAGTGATAGCACTATTGAGTCAAGTTAATGCACTAATAGCAGAAGAATAGGACAATCAGTTTCCTTCAAATGTGCCGATTTGAAGTCAGCAGAGTTGAGGACGGATCCTTCAGGTGCCCAGTTAATTGACCGAGAGACAGGAAAACAGCCTGAAGGACTTCACACATTGCCCACCCTGGTCTTTGGAAGAGTTTGCATTGCAGACTGTCTCACCCAAGAAGAATTCTGGTCATTGCATGACACAGATTGCAGATTAAACCCAGAACCTTACTGGTTCATGAATTGTAAGTAATAATTATTTTAACCAGTTGTAGCAGAATCATATTACAAAGCATAAAAAATGAGATGTAAAACGTAACTGTTTAGTTTTTAATTGTTTTAATAAGGAATTTATGAAACAACAGAGACACACAAGGAAAACAAAATGAGGGAACCCATCTCCTGACCTATTTTACACTACTTTAATACAGCACCAAGAATGCTCTGTGAGTCTACAACAATACAAATTGTATAAAATAATGGGTCTGTCCTTACACTGATACAGGAAATGGCAACCATTGAGCGAGCTATGCCAGTTCGAACCACTGAAAACAATGAAATGAATAATTTATCTTATTACAAATTTTTAAAAGCTACATTAGGAGCCAAACATAAACAGATAGAATAAAAAAATAGTTTGCTAAAATGGATTTTTGGGAATTAGAAATCTGGTTTGGTCGAGTATTCCTACTGTTGCAGACTTCAGTAAAAACCATTTGATTCCGATTGTTCTGTATAAACTGGTCATTTTTATTATTTAAAATCAAATGTAATAAGATTAACCAGCAAACAATAAAAGCTCTTATGAAGGTGTATGTGGACGTAAAATATTCTACAAGTGTTTTCCAAATTGCTGCTGAGAGTAACTTGCTGCCTTGTCAGAAGCGCTGATGATCTATGGATAATCAGACAATTACATGGAGAGTGACAGCAGTCAGTACTGGCCCCCAGTCTGCTGCTGGAATACATCAATTGTGTCCTCATCTTCCATCTCCAACTGCAATACAAAACAACTGTTAGAAAAAGACACCATCAATATAAGGCAACATTTGCACTACTGACATTGGAAATTACTGGAGACAGTTTTATTTTCCCCCATCTCTCATTTTCATATTCAATATGAAGTTTGATAGTGGGTGAAGCCAAAAAGGTCTGAAACTTTATTGTGACAATGAATCATGTACTCATTATATCACACAGCAGCAATTATTGCTGGAAGAACTGGAAAATCATAGCACATTTTAGAAATAAGTATTGAAATGCAAATGCTTCTAATCACTTCAAATGGACTAAATATTTCAAATTATGACTTTTCCAAAAATGTGGCTATCACTTACTGCTGTACGGGAATTGGGGCATCAATACTTCAGTGACAGCACTACTTACTGACCCAAATTAATTCATTAATAGCAGAAGGAAAAGGATATTCACTTCCCTTCAAATGTGCTGACTGTGGAGTGAGCAGGCTAGAAACTCTAGTTTTTCCCCTTTGTTTACTTTCCATTATTATCAAAGCTGTGAGCCAATGCATTGATTAACTCCACAATTACTCAATTGTAGAGTTAACTCCACAATTCAGCATTCAATCTATTTTTCGGCAATCTATTTTTCTATTTGCTCATGGAATTTGGGCATCACTGGTTGGGTCAGTATTTATTGTCCATCCCCAACTACCCTTCAGAAGGTAGTGAGGTGCCTTCTTGAACTACTGCAGTCAATGGAACATTGATATAGCTACAAGTTAGGATGATATATGAACTTCTAGATGACAGTGCTCCAATGCATCCATTACCCTGGTCTTCCTAGGTGGCAGAGGTAGTAGATTCAAGAAGTGCTGTTGAAAAAGCCTTGGTGAGTTGCTACAGCACATCTTTAAGAGGCTACACACTGTTGCCACTATGCATAAGAGTTGGATGGAGTGAGTGATTGTTTACGGTGCTAATCAAGCCACTGATTTGCCCTGGCGGGTATCAAGGTTCTTGAGTGTTGTTGGAGCCGCACTCATCGAGGCAAATGGAAATTATTCTATTACACTCCCGAGTTTAACCTTGTAGATGGCAGACAGGCTTTCAGCGCTCAGGATGTGGGCTATTAGCCCTAGACTTCCTAGCCTCTGAACTTCATCTGCAGCCACCGTATTTACATAGCTGGTCAAGTTCAGTTTTTCTGTCAGAGTAAACCCTGGGATGTTAGTAATGGAGGATTAAACAATGGCAACATGTTTGAATGTCAAAGGGACAGGGTTAGATTCTTGTTTGTTGGGGATGGTTATTGTCAAGTTCTTGTAAGGCAAAAATATTACTCATCACTTAGAGGTCTCAGACTAGATACTGTCTAGATCTTGCTGCATATGGACAAAGTACCTGAGGAATCATGAATTGTGCTGTACATTGGTGGACTGTCACATATCCCAACTTATGACCTTATGATGAAAGGGGTTCATTGATGAAGCAGCTGAAGACGATTGGACCTGGGTCACTAATCTAAAGAAATGCTGCAGTGATGTTGTGTGACTGAGACAATTGACATCTGACAACCATGCCATCTTCCTCTGGGCTATGTACATCAATAACCAACGGTGACTTTCCCCATGATTTTCATGGACTCTTTTGTCTTTGATGGCATATTTAGTCAAACACCGCCTTGATATCATGTGCAGTCATCCTCACCTCTGGAGTTCAGCTTTATAATCCACATTTGGACCAAGGCTGCAACGAGCCAAGTGGCAGAACCCAAACTGAATATCAGTGAACAGATCACTGTCAAGCACATACAATTTGATAGCCCAGTCAACGATCTCTTTCATCACTGCTGATGATTGAGAGTAAACTGATGGGACAGTAATCGGCCAGGCTGGATTGTCACTGCTTTCTGTGCACAGGACATACTTGGTTAATATGCCACATTGTCAGGTAGATACAGTCACAGAGTCTTCACAGCAGGGAATGAGGTCCTTCAGCTCATTGTGTCCACACCAGTCAACAGACATCCATCTATTTTAAATCCATTTTTCAGCACTTGACCCATAGTCTTGTATGCTATGGTGTTTCAAGTGCTCATCTAAATAGCTGTTTAAATACCTTGCGGGTTCTGGCCTCAACCACACACTCAGGCAGTGAGTTTCAAATACCAACAACCCTCTAGACTAAAAGACTTTTCTTCTAATTCCCTCAAAACCTTCTGTCCCTTATCTGAAAATTTTGCCCTCAAGTTATTGACCACTGTACTAAGCAGAAAAGTTTTTGCTCACCTACCCTATGTCCCTCAGAACTTTATACCCCTCAATCAGATCCCTCCTCAGCCTTTCCCGCTCTAAAGAAAACAACAACAGACTATTTAGTCTCTTTTCATAGGTGAGTTACTTCAGCCCGGACAACACTCTTGTGAATCGCTTCTGCAACCGTCTTAGTGGAATGACATGCCTTCTTTGGTGTAGCAACCAGAATTGCATACATTAGTTCAGCTGTGGTCTAACTAACATTGTATACAGCTCCACCACAACCACTTGAATCTTGTATTCAATGCCTTGACTAATAAAGGCAAGTATTCCACATGCCTTCTTAATCACTTGATTTATCTGTCCTACTGCCTTCAAGGATCTATGGACAGCCACACCAAAGTCCCTCTGCAAACAACAAATGCTAGTCCTCTGTATTTCTCAAGTCCTACGATTCAACATTTTGTTAGTCCTCTCAAAAATTAATGCCTCGCTTTTCAGGATTAAATTCCATTTGCCACCTTTGAGTCCATCTATATTGTTTAGTAGTCCAAGGCTTTTATCCTCACTATTTACCACACCGCCAATTTTCTGGTCATCTGCAAACTTACTGATCACATGTCCAACATTCATGTCTAGACAATTAAAATACAAACAAACAAAGGATCCAGTAATAAACACAATGATATGCCACTGGACACAGGCTTCCAGTTACGAAAAAACACCCTTCAACACTGTTTCCTGCCACTAAGCCAATTTTGGATCTTGGCAACATTCTAGTAAATGTTCTCTGCACTCTCTCCAAAGCAATTACATCCCATGTGGTGACCAAAAATGCACACAATACTCTAGTGGTGGCCTCACCAGTGTCTTACACGGTTTCATCATTATATCCCCGCTTTTGTATTCTATACCTCTTGCTAAGGAGAACATTCCATACGCTTTCTTTACAACCATATCTACCTGTACTGCTACCTTTAGGGACCTGGGCACTTGCACATCAAGGTCTCTCATTTCACCACCCCTTCTCAGTATACTCCCATTTACTATGTGTTCCCTTTTACTGTTTGACCTCCCTAAATGCAGACTTGAACTCCATCTGCCAATTTGCTGCACACTCTACCATTTTGGATCTTACAGCTATCTTCTACAATATCCATCACATGGCCAATTTTTATGTTGGCTGCAAATTTTCCAATTGTGCCCCCACGTTCAAGTCCAAATTGTTAACATTTGAACAAACAGCAGGGGTCCTGACATTGAGCCCTGCGGAACACACTTGAAACAGCTTTCTATTTGCAAGGGAAGCCACTGACCATTACCCTTTAATCCTGTTCATAAACCAACTTTGGATCTGATTCGACACATTACCCTGTATCCCACGGGCTTTTAATTTTTTGATCAAACTGACATGAGACCTTGTTAAATGTCTTACTAAGACCCATGTAGACAACACACACTTCACTATCCTCATCAATCCTCCTTGTCACTTCTTCAAAGAATTCATGCTGACTATCCCTGATCAGTCCATTCCTTTCTAAGTGGCAGTTTGTCTGATTTTCTTAGGATTGATTCTAACAATTTGCCCACCACTGAACTAAGATTGACTGGCTTATAATTGTTTGGTTTTGTTTTGTAATTTTTTAAACAATGGAACCACATTTGCATTCCTTCAGTCCCCTAGCACCTCACCTGTGTTTAGTAAAGATTGAGAAATAATCTTCAGTGCATCTGCTATTTCTTCCATGGACTCCTTCAACATCTTAGGGAACAATCCATCGGGCCCTACCAATTTAACCACTTTCAAGGATTCCAATTCCTCCAACACTTCCTCTCTTGTTATGATTGTTTTGTCCAATATTTCACACTGCTCCTCTTGAATTACTGTTTCCACATCACCCCTTTCCTTTGTGAATAGGGAGGTTAAAAAAATCATTTAAATTCTTCCCAGATTATCTGCATCTTCACACAAGTTGCCTTTCTTCATCTCTGATAAGTCTCACTTTTTCCTTATCTATCCTTTTGTTCCCTATATACTGGTAAAACATCTTTGGGTTTTCCTTTATCTTGCCTGTGAATATTGTTTTGATGCCCTCTCTTTGATTTCCTTATTTTTTAACTTGATCCATGTACTTTCTGTACTCCTCTAGGCTATCTGCAGTGTTGAGTTTTTTTGCGATTATCATAAGCTTTCTTTTTCTGTTTAATCCTTCCCTGTGTTTTTCTAGACAACTATGGGGGTCTAGGATTGGCAACACCATTTTTATTTTTGGAAAGGACATGTCTCCTTTGTGCCTTAAGGATTCATTTTTTAATGCCTCCCACTGATTTGGCCTTTAGCTGTCCTATCCAGTCTACCTCAACCAAATCACTTCTCAGTTTTGTAAAATTTGCCTTTCCCAGTTTTCACTCCTCGTTTATCACTATTCTCTTCCATAATAATACTAAATATCACCGAATTGTGGTCACTATCCCCAACACATTGCCCACTGTCACTTCATCCACTTGCCCATCTGCACTTCCCAAAACTAAATTCAGAATTGTGTCTCCTCTCTTTTTTTGTTTAAAAAATTTGCTGGACACTGTACATGAATTTTTCACCCACAATGCCCCTTATATTGTTTGAAACCCACTTGATACCAAGATACTTAAAGCCTCCTATTATTGCCCTCTTATTCACAAAGGCACAAATTTGACACAGATTTTCTTCCATCTCCCTCACAGTATTTGGGGGTCTGTAGTATACTCCTAGTAGTATGATAGCCCCTTTCTTATTTCTAAATTCAACCCATAAAGCCTAATTTGTTAACCCATTCATAACATCATCCTTTCTCACACTTGCAATCGAATCTTTAATTACCCCATCTATTCTAACTACCCACCTGTTCTGCCTGAAAACTCTATACCCAGGAATGCTGAGCTGCCAATTCTGCCCTTTCTTTAGCAAGGTGTCCATTACAGCAATATATTGTGCTGCCATGTGTCTATCTGTGCCCTCAGTTCATCTGCCTTGTTTGCAATATTCCTTACATTGAAGTATAAACAACTCAACCCTGTCAATTTCCAAAACTGGATGTTTTTTAATCCTCGCTTTTGTCTTTGAGTCACCAACTATATCACTAACTATCCCGTTTCCTAATCTGAGCTGACCCATCTAAGCCTACATTTTGGTTCCCATCCCCCTGCCATACTAGTTTAAATGTTTCCCCATCAAGTATTTAACCATTTTCCCTCTGAAACGTACTACACAAAATGCTTCAATTACCCCATCGGGCATGCCAGGTCACAACAATTTGTCATGAAAGAAAGTTCATCTTCCTTTCACACATCTTATTCCCTAATGCTCTAAATTTGTGCCCTCTGGTTCCTGAACCTTTTGTCACTGGAAATGTTTATCTACTTTATCACTCAAGCAAAACTCAATGGTTTGAAATCTCTACTAAATATCTCACTAATTCTCTCTGTTCCAAGCTAAACTTCTGTAGTTTGCTCAGACTCTCTATATAACTGAAGTCCCCAGTACCATTCTCTTAAAACTCTTTTTCACCCTTTCCAAGCTGTTAACATCAGGCCTATAAAGTGATGCACAAAACACATCAACCAAGCCTTAACTAGTGTTTTAAAAACAATTAGCATAGCATTTGTTGACATTAACAAATACATCACATAACACTTCTCTAAATTAAATTTCATCTGCCATGTGTCTGCCTCTGTCTTCCAGGAGTCTTCATTGTCCTCCAGACTATTTACTATATTTCTCAGTTTTGTATCACCTGCAACCTTTGAAATCATACCAAGCCTAAGTTATTAATGTATCAAAAAGAGCAGTCCTTCTAATATCTGGGAATCACAACTATTTACTTCCCTCCTGCCTGAAAAATGAGCCATTCAACAATGTGCTTCACTCAGTCCCTTAGCCAATCTCATGCAAACACCATCAATGTCCCTTTATTTCCATGGGGTTTTATTTTACTAATGAGTCTATTGTGCTGTACTTTATCAAATACTTTTTGAAAGTCCATATGCACATCAACTGCATACACTCAAACTCTCTTTACTATATCAAAGACCCCAAGATATGCAAACATATATAACCTATGATGTCTTTAGTTAATTAGTTCATGTTGTTCCAAATTAATTTTTACAGATTGTTAGGTCCAATAGTTCCACTTCACTATTAGGCTGACAGACCTGTAGTTGCCAGATTTATCTCCTTCCCCTTTTGTGAAGAGAGTTTTTCGTTCATTTGATATTTCCATAAGTCATCTACAATGAAATCCATCTAAATTAAGAGTGATTTTGTTTTTTTTTTCTTCTTTCCCCTTTCTCAATCCTAAGTAATCTTAATTGCTCACATTCTGATATGCTAACCAGCAGAGAACCTGGACTGAACTTGGGACTATTCATGTCTATACAGTTCAGTACCATCCAACTAAAATAAAAATGAAATTCATGATTCTGTAGAACTGGATATACCTTTGTCCACCAGCCTGACAGTCTTAAAAGTCTACCTACTTCCCTCTGGAGTTTTACAGTTACCTTTTACTATAGCTATATAGTTACCTTACCATATAATACTTTAATAAAATTCCACAATCTTCATTACGTTCATATGCCTCCACAAAGCACTCTCAAAACAAAAGTAACAGTTAGTTACTGTGCTCCTAGACTTCTAAGACTGGTAGCTATGGATTTCTGTTCCAGGGATGAGCAATAGGTAAAACTAACAGGAATATCCTACCTGGGCTACACTTCATTAGCTACAATGGTGACTGAATGGTATGAAGCAGACTATCCAACCACCCATAGTAGCGGAGGTAGATTATTACACCCCCACAGCAGTACATTACTAAATTGAAGAAATTTGTCACGGGGAAGACTGACATCTGCAATGTGCCCCAGGTTTCTAAATTTTTCCACTCTGGCATCTTGCACAGGTCATACCTGTGCTGGTGTGTCTGTTTCATTAATTGGCTGTCCATCAAATCGGAACCTGATCTGTCGAATTGCCAAACCCTAGAAATAAAAGAATAATAAAGAAAAATTGAAGTGCCAAAATTGTCCAGAAATCAGTAATTAAAGCTGTTGTACATTGTGATTAATAGTGGATAAAAGAACCACAGCTTCTCAACAACTACATTATTGATTTTTCTGGAACTGCTCTGTGATACAGCATGACAAGACATTGAATCCTCCCTACTACTTTCCACACAATAGAGTGGCCAATTTCAACAACGTCTGTAGATAATTCCCCACAAGGGTGAAGTTTGTCTTAGAAAAAGAACGACAGCTGGTTCATTTCTCTGCAGGAACTCATCGACAAGAGGGCCACAAATAAGTCTATTGTTCAAGTATTGCAGTCAGTCCAGAGGCTGATTTGCAACAGGTAGCAGATGTAAATGGCAAGCTTACCGAGAAACAAATTATTTTTCAAAAGTGAGCTGATGGAATAACTTACATTTTAAAAAAATGCCATCACCTAAGGGGATGTGGTCTGTCTAGGACACAGTTATCAACAGAAGTGACTTCTCACAACAAATTATTTGCTGAACATTGATGGCAGTCAATCAAGTGCTCAGAATCAAGTTCCATCCTGTTCATATTCAAAGCCCTTCACGCAAATACACTGTGCTTGCACACTACTCTGGGGCAAAGTCCCTTATTCATTTCTCCCTGGTCTAAACCAGGATCACCATGATTGACTGGAAAACATTTTTGTTTCAAAACTCTATCAATTGAAAACCTTCCAGATCACACTCCTTCTTACAATGAATCATGTCAGCCAAAATTGTGCAATTTAATAAAGGTGATGTCAAAACCTGGGTCCTCCTCCTACCATGTAGTTTAATATAACCTGCAGGTATTAATTATGCACTGACAGACATAGGATTTATATTTCTATTGGTATGAGAACTCTCAATCAATAAGAGTTTTGATCACATACTATCCTGACTCCACATTTAACAGGATCTCACCACTGAGCCAGGGATAATCCAACTGCAAAAATTTTAAAATCTACTCCGGTCATAGGCTCCCTTTACAGCTTTACAGTTCTTTGGCATAGAATTCAGCATCAATCCTGTCTCTCAAAGGATACAAGCGTTGCAGATTCTCAAGTTCTCATACCTGACGTTCACAGTACGCTTTCATCAGTTTACTTAGAGGTGTATGCTTTTTGATTTTGAACTGCACAACAGAACCATCTTGGCCTGCCACCTTCAGGTTAATATGATCATTTTCTGATTTCAGTACGTCCTGTGGAGAAAAAAAGGATGAGCATGAACAAGAGTGGAATCGTAGAGATGGAGTCACAGAAAGCAGATACTTGTAACCGGAATTGATAACAGTTACCAATCATGCATGTTATTCCATTGTTGAACTGCAGTATCTCCAGTAATCGATCTGGTAAAGTCTTTTTATAATTAAATCAAGTGAAGTGGCAATTACCCTGTCCGTGGGATCTAGAACGCAGGACAGTCTAAGGGCAAGGAGCTGATTACTTTGGCGTGAGATGAATAGAAACTTTTTAACTCAAAAGGTTGTGAAGCTTAGGAATTCTCTCACTAGTGCATTCATTGTTGAGTACACTTAAGACAGATTTTTGGTATCAAGAAAACAAGGGAAATGCCGAGGAGGCAGGAAAAGGGGATTCTGATTGAAAGATCAGCAATGATCTTACAGAATGGTAGGAGAGGCTGAAGGCTCATGATCGACTCATGTTCTTTATTATGACTGTAGCTGGGGAAAAACAGCAGAGTCTATGTAGACAGAGATCTCACTAGAAAGTGTCCTGAACTTTTCACCCATGTGAAATATGAAAAACACCCAACTTTATAGCAGGTTGAAATTATACCGGACTTTTGTTTGGCATGATTCAAAGAGAGCATGCTGAGCTGTGTAACAATGAGATATGGCACTGGTCAGCACAAGTCTGTCACTGTATAAAATTGAATCTGTCATTACAGTTTCAGTGAGCACTATTATCAATGACATTATCAATCAGAGAAATTAATGAAACGGCTCTGACAAACATATCACTTTTGTGGCACATTTCCAGAAGCAGATTTGTACACATACTACGTAATCCTCAAGAAAAGCGACTCATTTTATGCCTTCATGAAATGTAGGCATCATTGGTGTGGTCAACATTTACTGCCCACTCTTAATTATCCTCAAGAGGGTCATGGTGACTTGTCTTTTTGAACTGCAGCAATTCATGTGGAACAATGCTCTTACAGGGTGACAATTCCAGGATTTTGATTCAGTAGTTTAGAACTGGCAGCACACAGGGTGAATATGATGTCAATCAAGCAGGCTGTTGTATCTTGGATAGTGTTCTTCAGTGTTGTTGTAGTTGCACGCAGCCAAGAAAGTGAAGATTATTCATACATAATCCTAATGGATGCCTTGTAGATCATGCAAAGTCTTGGGGTATCAAGAGACAAGTCACTTGCATGAACTTCTGACCTGCTTGATGTATTTTTGTGGTAGAGCCAGGGCTAATACTGATTAATAGTATCCTCCAGAATGTTAATGGTGAAGGTGAATGTTGATGGTGAAGGTGAACTTGAACATTGACATTCAATGTCAAGTGGAGATAGTTAAAAACTCTCTCGCAGGGAACAGAATAGTTATAGCATGCTTACAGCATAGAGGGCCACCATTTGCCCTGTTGTTTCCGTACTGGCTTTCTGAAGGAAATGCTTCTGTCTTTTAATGGTCCTCGATGCTCTTCCTCATTAATAATAACTTACCTTCATGAATAATAATTCAGTTCCATCTTGTATACCTCTGGCTATTATTTAGCACTTGTATGGCACAGAAATTCATTGTCACTCATTTGCTCAAACTTAAATATTGTTCAGGTCTTGCTACATATTGATATGGACTGCTTCAATGTCTGAGAAATCACAAATGCCACTGAACGGTGCACAATGAGCAATGACATCCCTCCTTCTGACCTCATGATGCACGGACGGACATTGTGCAAACAAATGAAGATAGTTGTGCCAAAGTTACTACTGTGCACTGATGCCCTAGAAATTAGTTGAGTGACCTTCAACAATCACAACCATCTTTCTTTACCCTAGGTATGACTCCAGTCAATGGACATATTTTCCCAGATTCCCATCAATTGAAATTTTGCTCAGTTTCTTTGATGCCAGAGTTAGTCATATTGATGTCATGGCAGTCAACTCACTTCTAGAATTCAGCTCTTTTGTCTATATTTAGACAGGACGGCTGGAAATAAGGGTGCTCGCAGAATCTAAGCTGGGCAGTGATCACAAGTCTGAAGAAGTGCTGCTTGATAAAACTGTCAATAACACCTTCCATTGTTTTTATGATAATTGAGAATCGACTGAGGGAGTAGCAATGGCTAGACTGGATGACATCATCATCATCATCATCATCATTGAATCCCCCACTCTCAACATCTTTGAATAGACTGAACTGGATCAGCCATATAAGATACTTGGCTAGAGTAGCAGGTCAGAGGCTATGAATTCTGTGGAAAACAATCCATTTTCTATCTGCTCTGTGCATATCCAACATCTACAAGCACAAGCCAACATTGTGATGGAATACTCTGCACTGGCCTGGATGAATGAAACTTCAACAGTACTCAAGAAGCTCCAACCCATTTAGAACAAAACAGCCCACCTGTCAAGCACTTTGTCCACCACTTTCAATATTTATTCTGTTCACCAAAGGCAGCAGTGTGTACTGTTACAAGATGCACTGCAGCAAGGGCAGTAGAGGGACAAGAGTAACAAATGTATGGGAACAATGGGAATTTCATCACCTAAAAGTTACCCATTAGGCACAAGCCATTGTGATTTGGAACTATGTCACCATATGTACACTATTATCAAGCCAAAATCCTAGATTTCTCTTCCCAGCAGCTTTATGGTGTACCTATGCCACAGGGCAGCAGAGGTTGAAGAATACAGCTCACCACCACCTTCTTAAGTCAAATAGGTATGGACATTAAATGCTTGCCTTTCCAGTGATGTTCCCATTCCACAAATCAATTTTAAAAATCTATTAATTTCACAGTGATCAGTGCAGAAAGATGTACAGCAAACTTTCTTTTAACAGACATCCTCGATCAGCCGGTAAAAATTATATACCTGAAATACTGGAAGTTTGCTGTACAATCGCTATCTCTGTGACGTGAGGGTAGTCAGTTGAAGGTGCGAGTGAGAAGACTCTTTGCTGGTAAGTTTTATTTAAGACAAAGTTGCATTTGTATTTAAGTGGCTTAAGCTGTAAATGATGTATAACAGTAGAGGTGCGTACCCCCTGCATTATGCTTCTATTACTTAGTTTATGTATTTACATTATGTGGACCTCTTGATCAACTGGAATATTTAATCAATCAGCTCACTTCTGGTCCATCAGGTGCTGGTTAATAAAACATTTGCTGTATTATGTTTCAGGTCAGCCCTAAAACCCCTCAAGAGTGGTGGTGCGCCAATATTGGAAATTTCACTGAAAGTATCTAGTATTACCCAAGACAGAAAGCATACAGCTAGTAGGATCTTTCTAAACAGTACTTAAAATATCAATACAGCTAAACTGAGAAATCATATTTAACACTACAATATCCAGAACATACAAATTTGAAACAAAAATGATCGGTTAGCTCTTTGGATGTGCTCATCGTCATACAGCTGTAATGCCCCAAAATGTAATGAATCGTTTGAGGGTAGAGAATAATTACAGAAATGAAAAGGGATATCTCATTTGGTGAAAACTATGTTACTGAACCATCTGTAGTAAAGTCCTTAATGAATTCTCAGTCAGTAATCAATAGTTACTGTCAATCAGGGTAGCAAGTGGAGTACATATCTTTCTGAGGATCCCATGGATCAGCGGGAGGGGTACATCTCCCACAAGCCTTCTTCAACTTCAATTCCTCTTCATTTAACCCTTACAGCATATTCTGGTGATGAACACTAAATAGTGTCCCCATTAGGATTGTAAAATCATAAAACCTTAAACCCAATTAAAACCATATCTTTCTGCAGGGTATTCTTGCTCCCATTCAATTGACACATTTAGTCCAACAAGCCAAATTGCTTCAAAGTTCCCGTTATCACTTGGTTCCATCAGAAATATTGCAGTTTCAACAAAACTTTTCATTCCATAAATACTGACTTCTAGAGTCAAGAAACAAGTCTGTAACTTAATCAGCTATGACCTTTCTGCATAGCAGAGCAGAGCAGACTCAAAGGGCCAAATAGCCTACTCCTACAATTTCTTGTGCTTCCATTGCTCTTTTTCCTATTTTGATTTTAGTCTTCATGAGCTTTTTCAACTCACTTTGTCTTCCTCCACTAATATTTTCACCTTTGATTGTGACTTGTTCTGTTCCACAACTATTACAAATAAAATGATATTGTCCTACTTTGCTCTGATCACCCATCTGCCAAGGTCTGATACACTTATTGTGATAACAAAATACTTTCTGTACGTCTGATGGGCAATGATGAAGTTTACCTTTGGCTTATAGTTCAGTGAGTGGTGATATGTTTTCTGTGAGAAACATTACCAATCAAGGACTGTGAGAAACATTACAAAGGCCAAACTGGAAGAAAACTGACAATAAGGATACACGAACACCAACTAGCCACCAAGAGACAAAACTAATTCTCATTGGTCTCAATACACACGGACAAAGAAGGACATGAATTTGACTGGGACAACACTTCCATAATAGCACAAGCCAAACAGAGACATGCCAGGGAATTCCTAGAGGCCTGGCATTCCAACCGGAACTCTGTAATCAAATGCACTGAACTGGACCCGATATACAAGTCACTGAAAAACAGAACTGGAAGAAATATCAACCATCGTAGAAAACCAAGTCACATAAATAACAAGCAGGACAGAACACCAACGCTTCACCGTTGGTGCACTGACCATGTTACCTAGCAGGGTGACAAAACATCTGCAATTAAACACACCGGCTCAGCGAGCAAGTCTGCAACCTCATCCACGACCCCAGCTACAAATCTTCTCAAAAACTTTAAACATCTATGGTCATAGCTGATCTTTTACCTCAGAAGTGTATTTTACTACACTATATCCCCTTAATACCAAATAAATCTATTAACCTCTGCCTTGAATTCACTCAATGTCAACTTAGCATTCAAAGTTCTCTGAATTTGGCAATTCCGAAGTCTTAGAACTCTTTGAGTGATGATATTTCTCATCTCAAGTCCCCTTATTCTGAGACTGTGACCCCAAGGTCCAGATACACCAGCCAGAAGAAACATTTGCTTAGCATCTGCTCTGACAGGTGCCTTAAGAATTTTATGGAAGTGGTCCAGTGAAGTTTTATCACAATCCTTCTAGGGCAACTATGCACTTCGTTAGGTAGCAACACCAAAATACACAATATTTTGGCTGTGGCCTCACCAATGCCCTGCATAACTTAGAAAGATTTATTATACACCAATACCTTTGTAACGAAAGTTATCATATTAATTACTACCCAATTTTTACCCAAAACATTTCCCTCACATCCTCCTTGAATGCTCCATGTTGGTTACTTTCCCACCTAACTTTTGCCAGCAGATTTTAAGTTACACTCAGTCTCAAAGTAATTATTAATATAGATTGACAATAGCTAAGGCCCAAATACTGATTCTTGTGATATTAGCTATAGCTTGCCAAACTGAAAAAGTTCAATTTATTCCTATGTTTTTCATCTAACCAATTCTTAATCCACGCTTATTTGTTAGCCTCCACCCAGTTCTAATTTTGTCTAATAATCTGTTGTGTGGAACTTACCAAATGTTTTTTGAAAATCCAAATACTCTACAACCACAGGTCCCTCCCCTACCCCATCTCTAACTTTGATGGACCCATATTTAATCTTACAAATCACTTCCTATTTAAAGGTAAATCATGTTTAACAAACCTAATTGCACTCATCAATGAAATAACAGACGGTAATGTGATTATGATCACATTATGATTGAGATGTTGGACTTTCATAAGGTATTTAATAAAGTGCTACCTAATAGATGTGTTAGCAAAACCAAAACTTGAGGGATTTAAACAAAAAATGTCATCATATATTTGAATTGAGTAAGCAACAGAAAGCAGGTAATGGTATTTATTTTCAGACTGGACGGCAATTTCCAGTTGGGTCCTCGACAGGGGGATTTTGAGACTACTGCTCTTTTTGATACATGTTAATAGCCTAGTCTTCAATTTTAAGTGCATAAAGTCTGCAGATGACAATTTATAAATTAACATGCAATGAGGAAGGTAGTAGCAGATAAACAAGTGAAACAGAAAGATGTACAAAGATGAATTTGAATGATGTGCAAAATGATGCATTTTGGCTGGAAGACAGAGAAGCAACATATGTTGAATGACACAATTTTAAGGGAATGCAAGAATAGAGAGATGAGAATTCACACACACGTCATAGAATATGACTTGACAAATTGACAAGGCATACAAGACTCTGGGCTCTATAAACAGAGGCATGATGTATAGAAACAAGCAAGTTATACTCTACCTTTAGGTCTCAGGTGGAGCATTATGTCCAATTCTAGGCACCACACTATAAGAATATTATGAAGGCCTTGGACAGGATGCAGAAATGTACTGAAATGGTACCAGGAATGAGTGGTTTCAGTTACATGGCAAGACTAAAGAAGCTAAAATTGTTAATCTTTGCCATTCAATGGAGAAAGGGAACTTTATCAGCACTATGCAGTATTATAATGAAGGATTTCCATAACAGCAAGTAAGGAGAAACTGTTTCTATTGGTTCAAGTGTCAATAACCAGAAGGAAAAGATTCAAGATTACAAAAGGAGTATTTATTTTGGAGGGGGTGGTCAAACGATGAATTTCTTTTATACAGAGCCACGTTCTCGTGATGAAAGCAGATTCAAGAGGGAATTTGAGCAACTTTAAAGTTAAACTTTCTGTGGAAAAAGAGCAAGAGTAAAACTTATTGGATAGCTCTCTCAAAGAGCCAGTACAGCAACAATGGACCAAATGGTTTCCTTCTGTAGTATCATGCCTTCAGGCCAACCAATTGCATTTATTGTTATGTAGATAAACAAAGCAGTCAAGATCCATTTAGCAAGATCCTATAAACATCAAAAAGATGCACTGGGACAGAGTCACAGAGGTTTACAGCACAATAAAAGATCCTCTGGCCCTTCAAGTCTGTGCTGGTCAAATACCATCCCATTATGCTAATCTCATTTTCCAACTCTTGGTCCATATCCTTGTATACCTTGGCATCACTAGTGTACATTTAAATACTTAAATGTTGGGAGGGTTTCTGCCCTTCTATCCTTACAGGCAATGGGTCCCACATCAGTGGGAGGAGTGAGCAGAGAGAAACACCAACCCTCATCTTTGGAGTTCAGCATAGGTAGTAGGAACAGAGGTAGACCATTCAGCCCAGTGAGTTTGCTCCATCATTCAATTAAACCATGGCTGGTCATCTACCACAAAACCTTTGCTGTAGTATCCCCATATCCATTGATGTTGTTGAATATCCAGATATCTATTGATATCTGTTTTGAACATAGAACCACAGAAAATGTTACAGCACAGAGAGAGACCATTCACCTCAGTGTCTACACCAGCTGAATAAACTAGATGCCCATGCTAATCCCATTTTTTAGTACTTGGTCCATAGCATTGCACATTACAATAATCCAGATGCAGATATGCACATGCTCAACAATTGAGTTTCCACAGCCTTTGGGGATGGAGATTTAAGATTCACGATTCACTGCCCTGTCAGTAGAAAAAAAATCCTCTTCATTTCATTCTTAAATTGTCTATCCTTTATTCTAAGATTATGGCTCCTGGTTCTAGACTCTTCATTCAGGGGTAACATCCTATCTATAACCACCCTGTCATGTTCTGTAAGTATTGTACAAGTTTCAATGAGATCATCTCTCATTTACAAAATTCTCAAAGCCCCGGTTTCCTCAAATTCTCCTGAAACAATCCCACCATCTGGGGATTAATCTGATGAACCTCTATTGCACTCCCTCTACGGTAAATATATCCTTCCGTAGATAAGACAATCAAAACTGGACACAATACTCCAGGCAGTCTCAAAGGGCTCTATATAACTGCAGTTAGACATGTTTATTTCTCTACTCAAATTCCTGCAATATTGAAGGCCAGCACACTATCAGTACTGCTCTTTCATTCTTCCTCTTGTGCAGCAGAGTCACCCATGGTACCATGGACTTCACAATGACTGCACTCCTCCCTCATCAGTACCCAAAAGAGAAACAGATTAGCAGCAGCAATGATTTCGTCAACTCCTGATTCACCTCCCTGATTCTTTTAAACAGACTGGCAGTCACTCATTCCCTCTCTGCCTCCACATTCCCAAATAGTCATGAAGAGTCATCATCATACAGCCTGGAAACCAGTCCATGCTGAATCCCAAAATAAACTCTCTCACTTGCCTGGTCCTGGCCCATATCCCTTACCTATTCATGTACCTGTCTAAATGTCTTTTAACATTGTAACTGTAGCCGCACCCACCACTTCTTCTGGAAATTCATTCCACATTTGAACTACTCTGTAAAATAAAAATTGCCCCTCACGTCTTTTTTAAATCTTTCTCCTCTCACCTTAAAAATATGCTCCCTAGTCTTAAAATTCCCCACCCTACAGAAAAGACATCTGCCATTCACTTTACCTGTACCCTTCATTATTTTATAAACCTCTATAAAGTCGCCTCTCAGCCTCCTTCACTCCAGTGAAAAAATTCCCAGCCTATCCAGCCTCTCCTTATAATTCAAACCTTCCATTCCTGGTAACATTCTGGTAAATCTCTTCTGAACCCTCTCCAGGTTAATAATATCCTTCTTATAACAGGGAGACCAGAACTGGACAATACTCCAGAAGAGGCCTCACCAACGTCCTGTAAAACCTCAACATAACATCCTAACTCCTATTTTCAAAAGTCTGAACAATGGAGGCAAGCAAGCTAAATGTCTTCTTAACCACCTTATCTATATGTGATGCTAACTTCAAACAATCATGTACCTGAACTCGTAGATGTCTCTGTTCTACAACATTGCCCAAGACCGTACGTTTAATTGTATAAGTCTTGTCTTTGTTTTATCAAAATGTAGTACCTCACATTTACCCAAATTAAACTCCATCTGCCACTCTTCAGCCCATTGACCCAAATGATCAAGATCCCTTTGTAATCTAAGGTAACCTTCTTCACCGTCCGCTATACTACCAACCTTGGTGTCATCCGCAAACTTACTAACCATGCTTTCTATATTCTCATTTGTATAAAATTACAAACAAAAGTGGACCCAGCACTGATCCCTGTGCAGCACTGCTAGTCACAGGTCTCCAGTCAGAAAAACAACCCTCCAGCATCACACTGTCTCCTGTTTAAAGCCAATTTTGTATCCAATTGGCAAGCTCACCCTGAATCCCATGTGATCTAACTTTACTAATTAGTCTACCACATTGAACCTCGTTGAAAGCTTTACTAAAGTCCAAGTAAACAACGTCTACTCCTCTGCCCTCGTCAATCTTCTTGGTTATTTCCTCAAAAAACTCAACCAAGTTTGTGAGACACAATTTCCCTCATACAAAACCATGCTAACTATACCTAATCATTCCTTGCCTCTCCAAGTGCATACAAATCCCATCCTTCAGAATCACATCCAACAACTTACCCACCATTGAAGTCAGACTCACAGGTCTATAGTTCCCAGGGTCTCCTTACATTCTTTTTAAACAAAGGCACAACATTAGCCACTCTCCAGTCATTTGGTACCTCACCCGTATTTCTAGATGATACAAATATTTCCGCAATTTCCTCCGTACTCTTCCACAAAGTCCTGGGATATACTAGATCAGATCCTGGAGATTTATCCACCTTTATATTTTCTAAGACCTCCAACACTTCCTCTTCTGTAATGTGAACTGTTTTCAAAACATCATTTATTTCCCTGACTTCTCTACCCTCCATTTCTTTCTCTACAGTAAAAACTGATGTAAAATATTCATTTAATACCTCTCCCACCTCCTGAGGTTTGACACAAAGATGACCTCTTTGATCTTTAAGGTGCCATACTCTCTCTCTAGTTGTTCGCTTGTTCTTAATGTATTTGTAGAATCTCTTTGGATTATCCTTAATCTTATTTGCCAAGGTTCTCTCATATCCTCTCTTTGCTTTCTTGATCTCCCTCTTAAGAATGTCCCTAGACTCTTTACCCTGTTCAAGAAATTCATTTGAGCCCAGCTGTTTATATCTAAGATATGATTCTTTTTTATTCTTGACTGGAACCTCAATATCTTTACTCATCCATTATTCTCTAATCCTACCAGCCTTACCTTTAACTCGTAACAAGAAATGACTCTGAACTCTCATTATCACACTTTTGAAAGCCTCCCACTTCTCAGACATTCCTTTACTTGTGAACAGTCTACTCCAATCAATTTTTGGAAGTTCTTGTCTCATACCATTAAAATTTGTCTTATTCCAGTTAAAAACGCTACTTTTTATGGATGGCTTATCCTTTTCCATTACTATTTTAAACAAATAGAATTATGATCACTAGACCTAAAATGTTCCCCTACCATCACTTGCCCTGTCTTATTACTCAAAAGAAGGTCAAGTTTTGCTCCTTTTCTAATAAGAACACTTACATATTGATAAAAGAAAATTTTCTTGAACATATTTAATAAATTCTTCACCATCCAAACTTTTACTGGGGCTACCATAGTGTTAAATGTTTGGAAAATTAAAATTACCTACTATTACAACCTTATTATTCTCAAATATCTGAGATTTCTCTATATATTTGTTCCTCAATTTCCCTCTGACTATTGGGAGGTCTATAGTACAATCCCATCAAGGTGATCATTCCCTGTTCATTTTTAATTCCAATCCATATATTTTCACTGGATGATTTTTTCAGAAATATCCTCTCTACAACACTACCCAACACCATACCATTAACTGTATAATTCCTGCCCCTGTTTGTAGCACCAAAATGCAATACTTCACATTTATCCAAACTGAACTCCATCTGCCATTTTTCAGCCCATTGACCCATCTGGTCAAGATCCCTTTGTAATCTTAGAAAACCTTTTTCACTGTCTACTATGCCACCAATTTTGGTTTAGTCTGCAAACTTACTAACCATGCCTTCTAAATCCTCACCCAAATCATTTATATAAATGACCAACAAAAGGCGACACAGAAACGATCCTTGTGGAACACTGCTGGTGACAGGCCTCCAGTCTGAAAAGCCACCTTCTACCACCACACTCCATCTCCTGCCATTAAGCCAATTCCTTAAACACGCTGTCCATTTAGTTCACTGCCTCACAAGATTCCAGTCAGTGCTTGAGTTCTGAAACCCGAATTTCAAGCCTGTGCAGGCAGTGACTATTCCTGAAAAAGTGTTTAGGATACATGGTGTGTCAGTGACTTTCCACATGCAATAAGCTGTACATTTCACTCGGCCAAGCATTTGTATTCAATTTTCCTCACAATAACTTATAACGTTCTATTAGTTTCCAAGTTACTTGTTCCATCTGCATACAAACTTTTTCCAATTCATGCATTAGGATATCCAGGTCCCGCTGCATCTCAGAGCTCTGCAATCATTCACCATTCAGGTAATATGCTTTAATAATCTCCCTGCAAAATGGACAATTCATATTTTCCCATATTATACTTCATTTGTCACATCTTTGCCCACTCGCTTGTTAAAATGATCAGAAAGCTGGCGCAGACATGATGGACCAAATGCCTCCATCCACATCACAGCAATTCTGTAAATCTATCTCTCATCTCTCCACAACTTACTCCCTATTATCTTTGAGTTATCAATAATTTTGCAACCATACTTTCCATTGCTTCATCCAAATCATTTATATGAATTGTAAACAGTTCAAGTCCCAGCACTGATCCCTGCGGCACACTACTCAGTACATTTTACCAACCTCAACAAGATCAATTTATCCCTACTCTCTGCTTCCTGTTAGCCAGACAACCTCCGATTCATATACATTGTGAGCTTTTACTTCTGTAATAATCCTTGATATGACACTTTATCAAATTCTTTCTGGAAATCTAGTGCAGTACATCCAATTTCCTTTTATCCAGATCACGTTAACTCCTCACAGAACACCAACAGATTGATTAAACATGATTTCCTTTACATAAAACCATGCTGACCGCCCATATCACCTCAAACTTAGAGTTTCACTTTTCATCTTCCTATCAAAGGTGACCTTCCCCAAATCAAGGGAATATTAGAAAATTAAAACCAATACATGAACTCTCTCATTTGCCAGTTCTTCTAAGGTAATTGGATGACATCCATCAGGACCTGGGTACTTGTCAGCAAGTGGCTCCAACAACTTACTCAATACCACTTTGCTAGCGATTAGAACTTTGCCAAGTTCTTCCTTTGCATTTCCTGATTAGTACCTGCTTCTGGATGCTCTTTGTATAGAACAGTAATGCAAAACATCTGTTTAATTACCTGCCATTGCTCTTTTTTTTCCCCACATTATCAATTTTCCAGACACTTTCTATAGAACTAATGCTCACTTTGTTAACTCATCTTTTTAAATATGTATTGAAACTTTTATATTTCCTGGCCAGCATTCTCTTGCACACTAATTTTTCACTTTTTGTAAGTTTTTAGTTTTTTTGCTTTTATATATTCTGTCCAATCTACCAACCTGGTATCTGTCTTTGCACAGTTATAATTATATTTAGCATAATTTTTTAAGAATGATAATATCTTTAACTTTATTAGTCCAATTTTAGGTTCTCAGAATGGGTGCACAAAGCAACATCACAGCCCTAGCCAGAATTGGAGTAACTGGGTAAACTGAATTCCACCTGGAGATAATAGGGCTGAAAATGACTTACCTTCTGGGGGCAAGAGGAGTCAGACCTGAATGGGGAGCATATTCAGAGATAGAGATAAAGAGATGCCAAGGTTTAGGGCCTATCACTTACCTTCTGACAGGTAAGATTGGAGAGTTACAACCACTGATTGCCTGGTGAGATTATAATGTTGCCATGACAACAGAGACCTGATTCGAGGAAAGGCAGATCTGGGTATTAAATATCCCCAGTTACAAAATATTCAGAAAAAAATAGGAAAAAGGAGGAAAGGAGGAATGGTACTGTTTTTGGATGAGGAGAAAATTGCTGTACTGGAGAAAAAGGAAGTTTCAGAGAATTCACAGACAGAATCAATTTGGCTACAGTTGAGGAATAC
This sequence comes from Rhincodon typus, assembly GCF_021869965.1. NCBI lineage: Eukaryota > Metazoa > Chordata > Chondrichthyes > Orectolobiformes > Rhincodontidae > Rhincodon > Rhincodon typus. The sequence continues at coordinate 29,512,011 of NC_063354.1, forward strand.
GAAAGGTGCAAGTACATTCTCAGTATCAGGTACTGACTACCAGCTAGAGGGAAGAATATACAGGAACAAGTCTGCAAGGAAATTACACAGGTGTGTAAACATCATAATAGTTATAAAAACAAAGTTGCTGGAAAAGCTCAGCAGGTCTGGCAGCATCTCTGAAGGAGGAAACAGAGTTAATGTTTCGGGTCTGGTGACCCTTCCTTAGAACTTCTGAGGAAAGAACAAAGTTCTGAGGAAGGGTCACCGGACCCAAAACGTTAACTCTGATTTTTTTCTCCACACATGTTGCCAGACCTGCTGAGTTTTTCCAGCAACTTCTGTTTTTGTTCCTGATTTACAGCATCCGCAGTTCTTTTGGTTTTTATTTTCCATACAATGGTACATATCCTGTCCCAATAATTAAAAAAAGAGCCACTGCTGGACCCGATTCTTCGGAATGAGGTAGGTCAAGTAGACCAAACAATTATCGGGGAACACTGGGGACAGAAATCATTGTATCATAAGTTTACAATGACAGTATAAAGTGACATTGGTCAATCTAGAGGAAGAATAAATAAAATGGTCAATAGCCATCTTCAATGGAGCAAAAGCTGGGCTGGACAGGCTGGAACAAAGGGATGGCAGGAGAAGCAAAAGCTAAACAATGGGCTACATTCCAAGAGTAGATGGTTTATGCACTTTCAAGATATATTCCCTCAAAAGAAAAAGGCGGAAGAAAAAATTCAGAGTTCCCTGGACGACAAAAAATGGTAGACATTAAGTTGAAGAAAAGTTCACTTACAACATGTCAGGTATTAAAACAACGAAGAACCAAGATGAATACAGAAGGTTCCGATGGAAGATAAAAAAGCACTGCAAGAAGCAAAGAGGGATTATAATAAAAGACTGGCAGCCAACAGATCAGGAAATCCCAAAGTCTTCTATAATCAATAGCAAAAGAGGAAATGTGTGTCAATTTGGAACCAGAATGGAGATTTACACCTGGAGGCAGGGGTTGTGGCTGGGGTGTTAAATCATAGAAGCCCTATGGTGTGGTAGCAGGCCATTCAGCCCACCGAGTCCACATTGACCCTCCAAAGAGCATCCCACCCAAACTCACACTGCTACCCTATCCTCGTAACCCTGCATTTTCCATGGCTAACCCACCTATCTCTGGACAATTTAGCATAGCCAATCAACTTAACCTGCACATCTTTGGACTGTGGGAGCAAACCAGAGCACCTGGAGAATGTGCAAACTCCACACAGTCACCTGAGGGTGGAACTGAACCCGGGTCCCTGGCATTGAGGCAACAGTGCTAACCACTGAGCCACCATGCCACCTTTTTTTTTAAACAATCAGCAGCTGAATGAACATTTTGCATTGGTCTTTACCTATGAAGCAAACGCTGCCTACATCACGGTGACAGAGGGGGAAGCTCTAGCACTAGAAGGGTTCAAAACTGACAAGGTGGAATTATTATATATGCTGTCAGCACTTAAAGTTCGTGAGGCACTGGATAAGATACATCAATGACACTGAAGGTAAGGGAGACTAAATTGCAGACTGGCCATAATCCACAGGGGCGGTGCTTTTTTGGAGAATTGCAAACATGTTCAAGAAAGCTTGTAAAGATAGACCCCACAATTACAAAACAGTTAAATTTCAGTGGTAGGAAAACTTAAGAGACAATTATTCAGTACAGAATTAACAATTTGGATTTGTTGAGGGAAAATCATATCCAACTGACTGAGTAGTTTTTTTTGAAGCAGTAACAGAAAAGGTTATTGATGGCAAGGCTGTTGATGTGGTGTACATGGACTTCCAGAAGGCATTTGATACCATACAACAGACTTGAGGAAACCTATTCACTTATGGAATAAAAGGAACAGTAATAATGTGGAGAGATAGTAGGAACTGCAGACGCTGGAAAATTCTGAAGAAGGGTCTAGGCCCGAAACGTCAGCCTTCCTGCCCATTTCTGAAGAAGGGTCTAGGCCCGAAATGTCAGCCTTCCTGCTCCTTTGATGCTGCTTGGCCTGCTGTGTTCATCCAGCTCCACACCTTGTTACCTCAGTAATAATGTGGATACAAAATTGGCAGAGGGATATGAAACAGGCAGTAATAAGAGCTCTCAGCAGGAATTGGCAATTCAGTCCCTCGAGCCTGCTCCACCATTTGATACTATCGTGGCTGATCTCAACTGGGCTTCAATTCCACTTTCCTGTCTGCTCTCCATTACCCTTCAATCCATTACTAATTAAAAATCTGTCTCTCCCCTCCTCAAATTTACTCAGTGTTCCAGCATCCACAGTATTTTGGGTTAGTGAATTCCAGATTCATAATCTTTTGAGAGAAGTAATTTCTCCTCACTTGATTCAAAGCTGCTACCCCTTATCCTAAAACTATGACCATTCATTCCAGATTGCTCCACATGAGGAAACATCTTTTCTACTATTACAACACACATTGCCATAAAAATTCAGCAAGTCTGGCAGCATTAATAAAGACAAAGCAGAATTAACATTTTGGGTCCAATGACCCTTCTTCAGATCTCAGGATATCCTTTCTATGTCTACTTTGTCAATCGCTTTTAGCATCTTATATACCCCAATTAGATCGCTCATTCTTCCAAAACTACAGAGAGTATAGCCATTTGTCAATCTCTCTTCATCATCAGGCAAACCCCTCATCTCTGGAATAAATCTAGTGAACTTCCTCTGCACTGCTTCGATTTCAACTACATCTGTATTCAAAGGGACCAAAGTTATATGAAATACTCCTGGTGCGGTGTCACTAATGCCTTGTACAATTGCATCAACATTTCCCTAGTTTAATACGCTATTCCTTTCATAATAAATACCAAAATTCCATTTGCCTTTCTTATTATCTGCTGTATCTGCATACTAATTTTCTGCAATTCATGCAGAAGGATAGCCAGATCCCTCTGCACCAAAGCCCTCTCAAGTCTTTGTTCATTTAGATATTAGGTTGCCTTTCTATTTCTCTGACCAAAATGGATAACCTCTCACTTATCCACGTTAAACTTCATCTGCCAAATTTTAATCCATTTATCTAACCTATCCATATCCATATTGTAAATTTCTTATCTCTTCATTGCAACATACTTTCCCACCTATCTTAGTGTCATCTGCAAATTTAGTGATAGCACTTTCTATCCCCACATCCAAGTCATTAATAGAAGTTGTTAGGAGTTGGGGCCTGGGGACCAAATCCTGCAGCACCCCACTAGTTACATTTCACCAGCCAAAAAAAAAAAGGCCCCTTTATCCTGACTCTCTGCTGGTTAGCCAATCCACTACCTAAGCTAATAAATTACCCTTTACCCCATGTCATCTCACCTTATGTATTAACCTTTTGTGCAACATCTCATCAAATCTACAGGATCATCATCATCCACATTGCTTGTTACATCTTCAAAGCACTCTAGCAAAGTAGTGAAACATGATTTACCACTCATAAAACCATACTGACACTGACGGATCGTATTTTGACATTCCAAATGTCTGTTATTACTTCCTTAATAATTGATTGTAACAATTACCCAATGACACATATTAAACTAACCGGTCGGGGTGGGGGGGTTACTATTTGCTGCCTCCCTCCCTTTTCAAATAATGGTGTTATATTAGAATTTTTACACCTACTGGAAACTTTCCCGCATCCAAGGAATTTTGGAATATTATAACCAATGGATCCAGTATCTCTGCTACCACTAGTTTTAAGTCCCTGGGGTAGAGGCTATCACACTCTGGGACTTGTTGGCCTTCAACTCCAATAATTTGCTCAGTACCTTTTGCCTAGTGGTGGTTAATTGGTATTTTTTGGGCTGGAAGATTTGTAGTGGAGTTGCGCCGAGGTTGGTACTGATACCCTTGCTTTTCCTGATTTATATACACATTCTAGATCTTGTTGTGGAGGGGATAATTTCAAAATCACAGACACCTCTAAACTTTGGAGAACTGTAAATTGTGAGAATGACAGTGTTGAAATTTCAAACAACATTGACAGGTTGGTAGAGTGGGTGGATAGGCAGCAAATAGGTGGAGAACTGCGAGGTGATATACTTTGGCATAGAGTAGTATAAAGTAAGGATGCTATTTTAACGGGTTTGCAGATGCAGAGAGAACCGGGTTTTAAAAAACCAAAGAACTGCAGATGCCGTAAATAAGAAACAGAATCAGAAATTGCTGGAAAAACCCAGCAGATCAGGCAGCATCTATAGAAAGAAAGCAGAGTTAACATTTCAGGTCTAGTGACCCTTCTTCACCGGACCCAAAACGTTAACTCTGCTTTTTCTCCACAGATGTTGGCTGACTTGCTGGGTTTTACCAGCAATTTCTGATTTTGTTTCTTATTTCCCAGCATCTGCAATATTTTGTTTTTGTTTGGAACATACCCATCTTTGCCTTTGCTGGGGACAACTAAAAGTACTGACTGGATTGAATCTGATCTTTATGACTCAGCTCCTCATAGGTTAAACTCACAGCAGTATAGGGTCCAAAAACTATCTTTCAAACAAAAGGGTACAAACACTAAAAACGAAACATATTGTGCAAATTACATATTTGTATGCAGACTCCTACTCTCATTGCAGCGATCATTTGTCTACCCACAGGTAACATTTCAAAATCCAAAATGCATGAAAACATCACAAGACCTGTTCTTTACCAGTCAATACATTTCTCACTTGTACATGTGTATAAATGACTCAGTTATAAACAAATTTCAGCTTGCCACAACTCTAACATAAACTCAGGTGCTACTGAATCTGGTAACAAATAAACCCATTACATTAGATGCCACCTCCACATGCAATACCCCCAGCAAGCCCCCAGTAACACAAGTTCGTCTTCCTCCCACATACTGTGTCTTTAATTTGCTGACCAGTATGGATGTTTTCCATCTCTGCTCGAGAGCTAATTAGCGCATATGTAGTTATGTTGTAATCACAATCTTGCCTCAAGTTTTTGTAATCACATTATCTTTTACACAATATAGTCATGTAGTGGAGTTTTTCTCCCAAAAGACTTGCATTTGTATACTGCAGTCTTTCTCAATCATCTGATGTAAAGTGACTACCAACCTGTGCTCAACAGCTTCCACAAACTGCAATGTGTTAATGGGTAGTGATCTGTTTTGACAAAGTTAATTAAGGAATAAATATTGGTTATGAAGCCCATCTTCAAAACAGATTTTATTCTTCAAATAAAATCTTTTACATTCACCTGGGAGGTGGGTGGCACTGGTACATTGGTACGATCAGCAATTGTACATACACAATAAAGCTTCACCATTAGATATTAATATATAGCTCTACTATTAAAAACGTGTGATTCAACTGATCAGTATTACAAAGAAATAGTTGATCACATGTATTTTGGTATAACATGGCCATTACATATTAATATATAACTTGGTCATTATATCTATCAGGCTTGTACAGCCTGGGAATTCTGGATGACTGCAACTGGGTGGTTATTATTTTAAATACGCAGAGAGGTGAACATGGTTTTGGGCTTTGGAGTTCCCTCATCACACTCGTCACGCCTTCAGCGCAGGGATTGGACTCTCACTCAATACCAGAAATGACCACTCCGCCTGAACAACTGGGCCAGTGGACTCAGGCCTTAGGCCTGGGCTCCAGCCGCTCCGAATATGGCGGCAAAATTTCAAACAGGGCCGAACGAGGGAGGGAGCGGCCTCGAACCAAACAACCAAATCCTGAGGGCCGAGAAACTAAGAGAACGACAGGAGGAAGGCGGAAATCCGACTGCTAAGCCCGAAGCTGCCTCATGCTGCCCCGTTACCTTAGGCTTTTCATCCGCCATTGTGTCTTCTCGCCCGCGTCTCCTCAGCACAAAGAGTCAGAGAGAGAGAGCAAGAGAATCGGGGAGGGGAGGCGAACGCGCGCCCCCGATGCATCTCGTCCGCGCGCACGCAAGGCGGCTGCAGGCTACGTGCGCGCCCCCGCGAACCGGTCTCTCCCAGCCGATTGGTGGATGGACAGGGCAAGGGGCGGAGTCCAAGAACGCGTTCCCGCCGGGAGGGACACGTGACCGCGAAGCGCCGGCTCTGAATACGTCAGTGGGTGCGCGTGCATGGACGGTTGGAAGAATGGCGGAGGGGCTTTGGGTTAGAGGGTTGTGGAGGAGGGGAGAGTGGCACTGGGTGAAGGAAAGGTGAAAGGAGAAGAAACAGAAGGGGCGGACGGGAAATGTGACAAGGTGGAGGCTCGAAGTAGGGGGTTTGGAGGTGGATAAAGCAATTCCCTACCCCCCCCCCGTTATTTTACAGGGAATTACTACTCTTTTCATGGATGTTAGTGTGTTGTCATTCTCAAACCTGAAGCATGTAGAACTCTCAAATTCCTTCTATCCTTACTATTTAGAGAATCGAGGTAACATTATAACCAATGCACTCCAAACAAGATGGATTGCATTTATAACAGCGCAATTGACTGCATTTGTGCTTGAACTTCCATTATTAAGCTAAAGCTTCTTGAGATGAGTGCAGTTCCCTTTGCTTGATCAGTATTGCAAAAACCTGGTTGTTCTGAATTGTTGATGATGGTTACAGCTGCATCTAAAACATCCTGTTGTTCATTCTCTGGGCATTCTTGGGATTTGTTCTTCTGTACAGTTCCCAATTCCTGTAATCTTTCAAAACTGCCAAGGGTGACTCTATCATATTATAAAAAACAAATACTACAGATATTGAAGATCTAAAATAACAGAAAATGCAGGAGACAGCAGAGCTGGCAGCATCCATGGAGAGAGAAAATGACTTAATTTTCAAGTCTGATATAACTTATTCAGAAAAGAGGAACAGGCATATCAGATTTGAAACATTAAGTCTGGTGAGTGTCTCTCTCATCACTCCTTTTGATTATGAATCTCTGTTTCAAACTGACTATTGCGCCCCATATCCCCATGAATGGTCTTTAAATGTCATTACCATGACCAATGTCAAAATCATGCATTTTTGTATATCACTGAATGTCCTATTTGTGCAATGAAAGCTGCTGAAAATGAATGCCTTCCCAAGAATATATTGGCTTCCAATGTAGGTTTCAAAAATGAAATTTTAAAAATTTTGAAATTTTAAATCCAGTCAATATCAGGTGACTTTCCATGATCGATACCTTGGTACAATCCAAAAATTTAAAGATGTGATTTGATTTATTGTCATGTGTACCCAAGTACAGTGAAAAGCTTTGTTTGCAAACAGTACAGGTTGATCATAGGGTGCTTGGACAGAGTGAAGCATACAGGTTACACTGCACAGGAGGTGCGCGAAGCAAGATCAACATTAATCGATGTTAGAGAGTCCATTCATCAGTCTAATAAAAGCAGGAAAGAAGCTGTTCTTGAACCTGTTGGTGCATGTGTTCAAGCTCCTGTATCATCTGCTCGACGGAAGAGATTGTAGGAGAGCATTACTGGAGTGGGAGGGGTCTTTGGTGATGTTCGCAGCCTTTCAGTGGCAATGAGAAGTGTAAATGGAGTCCATGGATGGAAGGTTGGCTTCCGTGATGATCTCGGCTGTGCACACAACCATCTGTCGTTTCTTACAGTCCTGGGCATAGCAGTTGCCGTATCAGGCCGTTTTGCACCCAGATAGTACATTTTCTGTGATGTATCTGTAAAAGTTGGTGAGGGTCCTTATGGACATACCAAAAGCACTGCAAGTAGAGTTATTGCAATTTTGCATATAAGACATAGGAGCAGGAATTGGCTATTTAGCCCCTCGGGACTGTTCTGCCATTCTATAAGATCCTGACTGATTTTCCCCAGACCTCAACTATTTTTCATGTCAGCTCCTCAGAGTCCTCAACTGTTCTATATTTCAAAAATCTGTCTCTCTCCTCCTTAAATATATCAAGTGATCTAGTGTGAACAATTTTTTGGGGCAGAGAATGTCAGACATTCTTCCTACCAAAGTACATGACCTTATGCTTTCCTACTCTAATCTCCATCTGCCAAGTTTTTGTCCACGAACTCATCTATATCCGTTGCAAATTCCTTATGACTCAATTACACCACACCCTCCTATTTTTGTATCGTCAGTAAATTTGGATACATTCCTTTTGGCCTCTTCATTAATATAGATAATAAACAATTAAAGCCCTAGGACTTTGACTCCGTGCTCATCTAAATGCTCCTTAAGTGTTTTGAGGGTTACTACCTTTACCATCCTTTTAGGCAGTGAGTTCCAGATATCCATTATCCTCTTTCTTTTACCCCTTAAATGTCTCTAAACCGCCTACTCCTTGTTGTAAAATTATGTCCCTGGTTACTAACCAGGGGAAACATTTACTAAGGGGAAACACTTCTCTCTATCTAATTTTTCACAACTTTGTACACCTCAATCAGCTCCCCTCAGTCTTCTCTGCTCCAAGGAAAACAAAGCAGCCTATCTAATGTTTCTTTTCATAGCTGAATTGCTCCAGTCTAGGCAACGTCATAGTGAATTTCCTTTGCACCTCTCTCATGATCTAACGTAATGTACAGCTCCATTTAAACTTCTTGCTCCTGTATTTAATCCCTTGACTAATAATGGCAATTATCTTAGAGCTACCTTGTCCTGCTGCTTTTAAGAATCTACGGATATGCACACCAAGGTCCCTCTGATCACCAGATTTCCAGGCAATGAATGCATTCTATATCCCAACTACTCATTGTGTGAAAAATGTTTTTCTCACATCACCCTGTTTCTTTTACATATCTATGACCTCAGTTTTATTAATGGGAATGACTTCTCGGTGCCTAATCTATCCGGCTGCTCAAGATTTTGAAAACTTCTTTCAAATCTCTCTCAGCCTTTTTATCTGGAACGAGAAACAGTCCCAACTTCAATCTATTGGCAGCACAGTGGCTCAGTGGTTAGTGCTATTGCCATACAGTGCCAGGGGCCCGCATTTGATTCCAGCCTCGGGTGACTATATGTTTGGAGTTTGCACATTCTCCCCAAGGTTGCCTGAGTTTCCTCTAGGTGCTCCGGTTTCCTCCTGCAATCCAAAAATGTGCAGGTTAGGTCCATTGGCCATGCTAAATTGCCCTTAGTCCAGGGATCTGTAAGGTAGGTGGATTAGCCATGGGAAATGCAGGGTTACAGGGATAGGGTACGGTGGTGGGTCTGGATGGGATGTTCTTCAGAGGGTCACTGTCGACTTGATAGGCTGAATGGCCTGATTCCACACTGTAGGGTTTATATTATTCTATTCTGTCCTCATTACTGAAATTTCTCTTTCCTGGATCCATTCATTTAAATTTGCGTCAGCGGTCTCTCCAATGCATTCACATCTTTCCTAACCGTACACAATATTCCAGCTAAGGTCTAACAAATGTCGTATATGTGAGTACAACATCATCGTTCAACTATTACCCCCCAGACTTCCTGCCACTGCCAATTCTGGATCCAATTTCCAAAATCGCCCTAGATCCCATGAGCTCTTAGCTTCTTAACCAATTTGCCATGTAAGACCTTGTCAAAGATCTTACTGAAGTCCGTGTAGACTATATAAACTGCACTACCCTCATCTGCATGTTGCTAGCTTGGTCAGTTGTGGTGCTACCAAGGCAGCCTGCTGATGGACATTGATGTCCCTGTCCAGGGATCATCTGTGCCCTTCCTATCCTCAATGCTTCCACCAAGTCATGTTCAAGACGTTAGAACACAGGTTTGCTCAACTGAGGGAGGGTAGTAGGTGTTCATCAGCAGGAGGTTTCCTTGCCCATTTGACCAGATGCCTGAGACTCTCAGAGCCACTCTCTCCCAACTGTATACAAAGGTAAATTGCTACAAAGTAAACTTTCTTTCCTTATTCTTCCTGACCTCTCTGCAGCCTTTGACATAGTGGACCATATTATTCTCCCTTGAGAGGAGGCAATGGCCTACTGGTATTATTGCTGGACTATTAATCCAGAAACTCAGATAACATTTTGGGGCCTGGGTTCAAATCCTGCCACGGCAGATGGTGGAATTTGAATTCAATAAAATATCTGGAATTAAGAATCTAATGACGATCATGAATCAATTGTCAGGGAAAAGCCCATCTGGTTCACTAATGTCCTTTAGGGAAGGAAACTGCCATCCTTATCTGGTCTGGCCTACATGTGACTCCAGACCCACAGCAATGTGGTTGACTCTGAACTGCCCTCTGGGCAATAAATGCTGCCAAGCCAGCGATGCCCTCATCCCATTAATGAATAAAAAAACTCTTCTTGCCTGTCATCCAGCTGGGTGAGATTACTCTCACCTACTTGTGTTTTTATATATCTAAACACGGTTAAAAATCATGTGTTCTGTTCTTGCTGTCACACTGTTACTTCTGGTGTCCCCTCAGAGATCTTTTCTCAGCTTTCTCCTATTTCTCATTTACATTCTGCCCCTCAGTGATTACAGCATTTGTTTTCACGTGTACATGACACCCAACTCTACTTCGTCACTCTGAACTCCTCCACTGTTGTTAATCTATGAGACATTTATCACCTGACATGTGCATAGATGTGCAGAATTTTTTTTCAAATATTGGGAAGATTGCAACCATCATTTTTGGTTCCTGCTTTAAACTTTGTTCCCTGGCTAGACTCATTCCCTCTTCCTGGCTGCAGCTTGAGATTAAGTCAGTCTCTTCATAACCTTGGTGTTAAATTT
>NC_063354.1:29523072-29636720 GCF_021869965.1 Rhincodon typus
TGCTCCTCTGATGCTGCTTGGCCTGCTGTGTTCATCCAGCTCTACACTTTGTTATCTCTACTTATTAATATAATCTTTTTCAGCTCAGTTGTTGTAGAAACCATTCATGCTCCCTGTTGTTTACTTCTAGACTTGACCATTCATAAGCAATACTGGTTGTTCTCCAACATTGTTGCCTCTGTGAGTTCAGGTTAAACCTAAGTCTTGACTCACACCAAGTCACGCATCACCTCCTGCTTGCTGATCCTACGTTGTCTACCACTCAAGCAATGTCTTGATTTCAACATTTTCAACCTTACTTTTAAGTCCTTCCACCACCTCCAAATAATGTCATCTTCAATTCTGGTCCCTTGTGCGATGGTGACTGGGTCTTCCAATTTCTGGAATATTTTCCCTCGTCCCAACTACCTTACTTTCCTTCTTTAAGTTGCTCATTAAATAGTGTCTCTGATGCAAGCTTTTGGTTTGTTTTAATATCTCTTAATGTGTCAAATATTGTTTTATCATGTTCCAGTGAAAAGTTCGTTTCATTATATTGAAGACGCTAAGATACAACCAACTCTGTTAGGTTTGCTCCGTCAGTGGAACAGGACAGACTCGGGGAAGGTGGTGTTGGAATCTGGGCTATTGGCTGTTTTTATGTTGGTTCAGTCTGTAGCACTGACCCAGTTTTAACAGCGGCTTCTGATGTTTGTTAAAGCTGGGAAACTAGCGGTATTTTCTTCAACCGTCGCCGCTTGACAACATTTAGATTAAGCCCAGGGTTTGTTGAAGCCGCGTGTTTGGGGCTCAGTGGCGGATACAATCAGCTGATCAGGCAACTAAGAGGCCGCCCCAGTAATGGGGTCCTTGATGAGCGGGCGGCGCGGCGTGACCAAGGGAGCGCGATGGAGGATTCACTTCGGGAGTATGAGCCGTTCCCAATGGTGAGGGTGAGATAGACAAGAGAGATGGGATTCGAGGGAGGAAGAAAGTCTTTTGCGATCATCCGTTAGACAGTGTCAGGAAGAACGTCTCCAGACCAGTTGCTGTACAATCGGATGGTTGTTCCCGTGTGACCCGGGACCGTAGCCTGGTAGAACATTTTTAGAGAGGGAGACCTACTCTTAAACAGAACCTCGAAACACCCCAAACTCTTTTGAGGTCCGCGGAGTATTTTATTTGCAAAGCTTCAGGGAAAATTGAGAAAGTAGGACTGGCTGAGGTTTTTTTTAGAGAGGCAACGCGGACTGGTGGGCCAATTAATCTCCTGTGGTGTAACTGTTCGTTGATTATCCTTTTGTACAACATGATCTACAATTCAAAAATACTTAATCGGTTGTAAACCAAATTGGGATGTTCGAGCATATGCAAGATGCTACTGAAATGCAAGTCAGCCTTCCCTTTCGAAGTGTTGTTGCTGATGTCATGCGACGCCCAAATTGCTCACAGTTAGAACCTACACACATGAACATAACCAGATGTTCCGTTCTTAGTGATGCTGTTTGAACAAATGTTGGGTAGAATGTTGAAGTGAATTTACCTGCTTTCTTTCAGTCACGTTCAAGGGTATTTTTGTATTCATCTAATGAAGACAGACATCTTCTAGGCCCGAAACGTCAGCCTTTCTGCTCCTATGATGCTGCTTGGCCTGCTGTGTTCGTCCAGCTCTGCACCTTGTTGTCTCTGACAGATCAATGGTTCTTCAGAGAGAAAATAAAATATTTCTTCAACAACAGAGTTTCAAATAAATAATTTTCTCTCTTTTGTTGTTCCTAGGATATTCCAGGAGTGGATGTTGGGGAGTTCATCGGGTTTGAATGGGGCCCTACTCAAATGTTGCTGTATCCGACACGGCATGATCAGACAGGTATTTTCTGATTATTTATTTTTTAAAAATCTTAAGTAATTTAGAATAATGAGAAATTGCTCCTGTCCCAATCATTTTAACCTGACAAATTTTGGAATCGGATTTTAAAGCCTAAATGGAGATACTTCTGCGTACGCTCCAACACAAGTGATAACAGTAAGTAAGGATAAATAGTTGACAAAAGAACCAAAAGCAACGTGACAAAATATGTATTGTTGTGACTTGAAATGAACTGCCTGAAAAAAGTGATGGAAATGGATTCAATCATAATATTTAGAAATATGGAAGTTGATGGAAGATTAGAGAAGTGGAATTAATAGGATGGCTATATCAAGGCAAAATGGGGGTAAAAACCATTTTCCTGTATTATATCATTCCATTATTCAGTCCTGGCACAGTTTACTCCAATCTATTTGCAAATATCATATATTTACATTTTTCCATTTCATTGACATGAGAATGAATCGTTTTGAATAAAAATTTCATTGATTGACTGAACCAAAAGGAAAAGAATGGAAATAATGTAAAATGGATGAAAGATCCATGTCTATCAGACCCTGTATAGGGAGCAGGATAGAGAAATAACTTAATGTAAGCATTTAACCCATGTGTTACAGTACAGACTGTGTTTTTTGGGAGCATGGTTGATTCGCAATGGGGTTGTGGGTACTCCAGTTGCATGAGACTTGACTGCTTGGAAAGTTAGTGACAAAAAGGCATCACAGGATTTGAATGTCATTAAAGTGTGGAGTACCATAGGATGTATACGCAGAATTAGGCCATCCAGCCCATCAAGTCTGCTCTGCCATTCGATCATGTCTGATATGCTTCTCAATCTTCTCCTTCTTCTCCCCATAACCCTTGATCTCCTTAACAATCAAGAACCTATCTATCTCTGCCTTAAATAAATCCAATGACTTGGCCTCCACAGCCCTCTGTGCCACTGAGTTCCAGAATCACCGCCCTCTGGGTGAAGAAATTCTTCTTCATCTCAGTTCTAAAGGGTCGTCCGAGGCTGTGCCCCAGGTCCTAGTCTCTCCTACTAGTGGAAAGATCTTCTTCACGTCCACTCTATCTAGGCCTCTCATTATCCTGTAACTTTCGGTGAGATCCCCCCCACGGCCTCCTAAACTCCATTTGAGTGCAGATTCAGACTAATTGACCACTCTTCCTATGACAAGCCCTTTCTCCCCATCATCATTCTTGTAAACCTCCTCTGAACCCCCTCCAATGCCAGCACATCATTTTTTTAGATACTGGGCTCATGAATTACTTTGCTGAAGGGAATAGCTGAGACAAATAGCTGTGGAGGCCAAGTCATTGGATTTATTTAAGGCAGAGATAGATAGGTTCTTGATTGTTAAGGAGATCAAGGGTTATGGGGAGAAGAAGGAGAAGATTGAGAAGCATATCAGACATGATCGAATGGCAGAGCAGACTTGATGGGCTGGATGGCCGAATTCTGCGTATACATCCTATGGTACTCCACACTTTAATGACATTCAAATCAAATGTTTAAATAATTAGAAAGAAAGATACTGCTTTGGGGATAGAGTCAATCAGTGGGACTGATTTGGATAAAAAGAGTGCACAGTGGTATGTCGTAAACTGGTGAATAATACTCTGATTAAGTGCAGTGATATAAAAGATGGACTGTGAATGTTTTGGAAACTGACCGCTCCCTGGTTGAGATCAACTAAGAAAATAGATTTGGAATCGAATGTGAGATTTTTCAGACTCATGGTTTAGTGCTGTGATATATTGTGGTTTCATCCACTAGGCCCTTACGAGAGCCATTTCTAATTGTTCTGACTAATCAAATGTAGTTGAAAAGCATTATTGTCTGGTATGCTTTATGCAGACTGTACAGTTGCATTTCCCAGCCCTCCTTTCTGTTCATACCCCAGAGACTGCACCAGACAGCTCCCCAAGAATGCCCTCCATTCAAGTTGTCTACAGCGATAAAGATGTATACTCACCAATTCTGTGTAAACTTTTCAACGAGTCACATGGCATCTTCATGACTCTTCAGAAATCCAAACACGATTGCACAACCCAGAGAGCGGAGTGAGTAGAAACTGACTTCAAGATTTTCTTTTACTCTGAAATATAACACATGGCTTACTATCTTCAGGTATTTTGCTTGTTGCAAAAAACTAATACAAATTAACTGGGGCTGGTTCTCCTTTGCAGTATCTGTTAGTGGGTATAAGAAAGACAGGCTTGTATTTATAGAGCACTTTCACAAGCTTCTTTGCGTCTCAAAAGTAGATCATTATGAAGTGTGGTGACTGTGCAGTGGGAAATTGTGAAGGCTAGTATGAGAGGCTGACAAGACGCTTTGTAGATCTGTAATTGTCTTCTCAGGCCAGCTAATGGAAAATGGTAATAAAATGCCTGAAATAAATTAAACACTAAGGAGGAAAACTAAAGTGTGAGACAAATCCTATGGGTTCTTTAAAAATAGTTTGAGTATTGACTAGACTCCTCCCAACATACACATATACACACACACCATAGTGAATAAAGTAATTGGAAAATTATAAATGTAACAATAGTAAGTATACTATAAATATGAAATAAAATTGAATATTTTGAACATTTTGGCATGTTCCATTTATATTATGAGAAAATTACAAATGGTCATGGCGCAATAGAAGAATGAAAGAGAGAAAGTCGTAATTACAAATTCATCAATGTAATGAGAGTTGTGGGGATATTAGTTTTATTAGTCAATGACTGAGAACTGAGTCAAAATTTGAATTGAAAGGGGCAGTGTGAATTTGACAGTGATGGGACGTGTCTAATTGATTTATTGAATTTCTTGAGGTAATCAATAAGAATTGCTTGTGGATGTTGTCTGTCTGGACTTTGGCTTGATAAATTTCCATGGAATTCTTAATAAAATTGTATGCACACGGAATTACGAAGGTACTGTAACCTTGTAAGTTGTGAGTTAAGAGACAGAGTTGAGATAAAAGATCTTCTGATTGACAGTATGTGACTTGATGTTCTGTAAGGATCTACATGTGCGTTTTTGCTTCAGATATATCACTGAAGGAATAGAGAGTTGGATATGGAAGTTTGCAAATGACTCCGTTTGGTGATTCAGGAAGTAGTACACATGAATGAAGGGAAATACAAAAGGAATAGATTATATGAACAGCACTTATGACGTGTTCTGAAATCATTCACTTTGGACCCAAGAAAGATGAACTGGCATATTTAAAACTTGTGGAAATTGTAAAATGTGGATGAACAGAGAACACAATCCTAATACTTGAGTCCAGTTCCGCATGTTGATTCTTTCTTGATGTTATCGTAAATGTGCCTTTCATTAGTTTTATTTTTGATCCTTACCATAATGTTACTGATTATTCTGGATTTGAGTATCAGATTTACTCTCTTCTTTGCTTTTTTTTTGTATCATATATGCACGTATGAACTCTTTGTATACCCTGAAATGCTCCAGCCAGTGTTGACATCCCATCGAGTGTTGATGGTTGTGTTGTCAAGTTTTATTTCAGTGTAGTAACAGATGCTTTTTGTTGTAGGTTAGTTTCTATTAGCAGGAACTATCGTTCAGTGATAAGAGCTTATCTGGAGGAACTGCATAGGGCCGCAAGATCAGGTAAGTTGCAAATTACGATGTGAGGATTTTACTCTACAACATTAGAGATTCAGGAAGGAATATAACTTCCTTCTTATGTTTCTTGTGTTTTTAAAATTGATTAAAAAGCTGCTTCATTTTCTTTCTTGAGTAAGCCTCATGAAAGGTGCTATTCTATAAGTGACCGGCTCGTGCCTGATCACCAGCCTCGCTCAGCTTCCGTAATAGATCAGTGAGTTTATCCAGGGAATAACTGGCATTCTGTATGACTGCGTGGTTAGAGGAAGGGGGTAGGAATTTATCCAGTGGGTACTTGAACCATGCACACTAGAAAGCCCTCTAATTTGTTCTAAGTTAACTAATTGCTAGTGGCTGGGGATATGCAGTCTGGGAGTCTATAGTTGGTCTTGATGACCTTGAATGAGTGAATCCTGCTTCTTTTCGCTGTTCAATGATTGAGAGCATGTGCGTTTGCTATTTAAAACATTTAGGAGAGGTGCCTTTTTCAAGTTTTCACGTTGTTCACCTACATTAGGTGCACCATCCCCATTTATACTGCCAAGCAACCACCCTCATTTATGAAGAAAGAACCACAACAAGGACATATGACCCAGGTCTGAACTAATTGGAGGTCTGAAAATCTACTCTTTGTCAGTAGTGGACTTTATTAATTACGAATAACACCTAGGAAAAGCCATTCACATTAATATTACAAAACCAAAATCAAAACTTTATACAAAGATTAACAAGGATTACCCGCCATTAATATTTTACGTTGGTAGACTGTTGACATAATCCCTCCCTGTGAATTTGACAGTGGTGGGATGTGCTTAATTGATTTATTGAATTTCTTGAGGCCTGTTTGTCATGTCCATTAATTATTTAAGGATTCCTGTGAACCCTTCCTTGCCCTCTTTTCCACAATTTCTTCAACGATCTTCCATGGTCCAGATGGAACATCAACCTGTGGTCCTACTGGTGTGACCTAGCTTGTACATGGACATTTAATGGAATAATGATGACTTTTGTTTCCTTGTGACCGATGACATGCCCCTTGGCAGTCTAGTAGCTTTGTGATCTCCTCGCTGCCTGGAGATCTGTGTGCTGACTGCACTGTGTCGGAAGTACAGACTTCCCCATTTTCTTGGTGGTATGCCTTGGGCTTGACCAGTCCTAGGTCAGTGCATAAATTATTTTTTTTTTAATTCATTAATGGGAGGAGGACATCACTGGCTAGGCAGCATTTATTGTCCATCCCTAATTGCCCAGTTCAGAGTCAACCACATTGCTGTGGGTCTGGAGTCACATGTAGGCCAGACCAGGTAAGGATGGCAGTTTCCTTCCCTAAAGGACATTAGTGAACCAGATGGGTTATTCCAACGATCGACAATAGCTTCATGGTCATCATTAGATTCTTAATTCCAGATATTTTTATTGAATTCAAATTCTACCATCTGTCATGGCGGGATTCGAACACGGGTCCCCAGAATGCCACCACATCTATGCCAGCATGTCATGGTGTTTTCGGTAGGACCATATTAGCAGCGTGACTCACTGCAGGATCGAATGGTGGAAAATTCCCACAGCTATTGTACCCACTCCCTGCACCATGCCATGTTTGAAATGTGGAGGACGCTTGTTGATTATCTCCTACTCAGGCATTGCTACTAAGGTGGCATTTGACAAGGCATTTCAGTCTCACTGCTGTAAGTGGTCAGTTGGGAATATCAGGTCAAAGTGGGACCTGGATACCCCACCATTACCAGTTCTTGGGCCAGTCACATTTAGACTCCACCACATAAAATGCCAGCATGTGATGATGTTCCTGACAAAGCTGTTTTTGTGGTGTGATGACTTAAGGGTCAGTTAGCTCAGTGGCTGAACAGCTGGCTTGCGAATGTAGTGGTGCCAACAGTGCAGGTCAATTTGCATACCTGTTGAGGTCAGCATGGATGTCCCACCTGCTCAGCTTTGCCTCTCATCTGAGCCATTGTGACCTTTAAGTTAAACCACCACCAGTCTACTCTCTCTAATGAGAGAATAGTTCTCTGGTTTTTTGGAATTATGGTGATGTCACCTTTACTTAGTGAAAGTTGAAGATTGGAGTAATCCAATGAGCTCATTGAAATTTACCCCTCCAATATCTAAACTCTCCTATGATGAATGTCCATCACCTTCACTGTGCTTTGTCTACTCTGAGGCAATCATTTCCATACGTACCTTGTTCTGGATAAAGTGGATCTTGCTAATAGTTTTAAATTTATGTCCTTTGGTCCTTTCTTAATTTAACTGCTGTTCAAAACTTAATCAATACCATGAAATGTTTTGTACCCTCCTTAATTTTTTTCTAGACTGTGGTGTTTGAGCTTCTCAAATCTAATATGGTTCATTCTAAAGAATTATAGAGTACAAAAGAAGAAGGAAATCTGCCAGCTTTATTCTGCTTTTCTTCCTTAATGTGTGTGTTAGTATTAGCCTCAGCTATTCCCTGTGATCAAGTATTCAGTACTCTGGAAACCCTCTGTGTAAATGCATTTCTATTCATCTTTCTCCTTGCTAAATAAGAATTTTACATCGATGATTGCCAAATATGCTTATAAAACAAAAATTGCCTAGCATATGTTGAGCACCTCTCATATTTTAGCAGCTACCTCTCTCTCAAAAGTTAGCTGGGAGTTTTTTGAGAAGAATTGTAGTTTGGGTTGTGGACGAGGTTGTGGACTTGCTTGCCAATCCAGTGTGTTTGATTGCAGACGTTTTGTCACCCTGTTAGGTAACATCGTTAGTGTGCCTCTGGTGAAGCATTGGTGCTCTGTCCCACTTGTTATTTATATGCCTTGGTTTGCTGGGTGGTTGGCAGCACTTCCAGTTTTATTTTTCAGTGGTTTGTATATTGGGTTCAGTTCAATATGGACTTTTGGAATGCCAGGCCTCCAGGAATTCCCTGGTATGCCTGTGTTTCGCTTGTGCTATTATGGATGTATTGTCCCAGTCAAATTCGTGTCCTTTTTTGTCCGTGTGACTCAGCCAACCGACTGACCTCTACCTGCAA
Organism: Rhincodon typus; assembly: GCF_021869965.1. Lineage (NCBI taxonomy): Eukaryota > Metazoa > Chordata > Chondrichthyes > Orectolobiformes > Rhincodontidae > Rhincodon > Rhincodon typus. The sequence continues at coordinate 29,531,584 of NC_063354.1, forward strand.
ACAGCTTCACTTCCTCCACGAATGCCTCAGGAACCAGGCACTGCCCCGCAGCGTGAAATACAAATCTCCACTCAACAACCCACAGGCACATAAAATAGCTGAACAGAACAGACGCAAAATGCTACAAGCAATGATTAATGATGCCCATAACCGACTCCACAGGTACAAACGAGAAAGTGCGCATCAAAAATCACAGTATCTAATCTCTACGGACCAGCAATGGACTACAACCCTAGAACAGGCCATCACCATCAATCAACACAAAACCAAAACTAAGAAGAGACGTGAGCTCCAGGAGAAACTCACCAAACTGATCCAACACAAAGACAAGGACAACAACAAACCAGACATGGATAAGAAACCTATCCGATAGACAACTCACAGAAACTGAGAAAGCTGTCCTATTATGTGGACTGAACTATAACCACAAAGACGCAAACAGAGCAGACTTCATGGCCACTCTGGAGGATACACTAAAAGGCAACAAACTCATGGATGAAACAGCCAACCGACTGTGTCAACACATCGATAATAGCACAAGCCAAACAGAGACATGCCAGGGGATTCCTGGAGGCCTGGCATTCCTACCGGAGCTCCATCAACAAAGACATTGAGCTGGACCCGATATACAAACCACTGAAAAACAAAACTGGAAGTGATGCCAACTACCTGAGCAAACCAAGGCATATAACTACTAAGTGGGACAGAACACTAACGCTTCACTGGAGGTGCACTGATAATGTTACCTAGCAGGGTGACAAAGCATCTGCAATCAAAGACGCTGGTTTAGCGAGCAGGTCTACAACCTCAGTTAGCTAGGAAACTAGGAGATTAAACACTGGATCAGTTGTGCTCAGTTTTGTTTTAATGAACTACTATAGTAAGTGTTTGATAACAAAGACCTCTAATAGTCAATAAAACTGAGAAGTTGCAATCACCACACTTGCGGAGCATTTTTAGTGACACATAAGAGCAGTAATTCCATCAGCAATGCCTCCACTGCTTCTCCTGAATTCATTGGGAGGACAATTAAGCAAAAAATTTTACCCTTCATGAAGCTAGCTCCATAAGCATTCAGGCCAAGCTTACAAAGTTAACTTCAATGGAATGGACACTGTGTCCAAATGGTGGAAAGCCACCTTCCCTGCCAGGTTCTATTTTCTCGATTCTCAAATGGCCAGTCTTTGGGGAAGACATAGAAAATGCTTCAAAGACATTCTGAAGTTCTCCTTGAAATGCAGCAGCATTGGCATTAATGACAGTCGTCACATTCTGAAAGGGGAGAGTGACAGCAGGACATCATTGTGCACGTTGGTACCAATGACATAGGTACAGACAGAATATAGGAAACTAGACAGAAGGTTAAAAAAAGGTAGGTCCTGGCGGGTAGTAGTATGTGGACTACTACTGGTTCCACATGCTAGTAAGAGTATGATTAGGAGGATAGAGCAGATGAATGCTTGGCTAAGGAGTTGGTGCAGAGGGCAAGGAGTCACATTTTTGGACCATTGGGATTGCTTCAGTGGTTAAAATGACCTGTCCACTTGAATTGGAAGGGGACCAGTATCCTTGCCAGGAGATTTGCTAGTTCTACTTGAGGCTTTAAACTAGTAAGGGCAGGAGAGGGGTATCCAAAGCAATACTGAGGAAAGAGAAAGACAGACTGGTTTAGTAGGTAAGAGGAGCAAGTCACATAGTCAAGGCAAACAAGAGCTTGGCAGAGAGCAAGGTAAGATGAATCAATTAAACTGCATTTACATCAATGTAAGAGGCCTGACAGGTAAGGCAAATGAACTTATGGCATGGTTGGGAACATGAGACTGGGATATAATTGCTATTACAGACACGTGGTCAGGGATGGACAGGACTGTCAGCTTAATGTTCCAGTGTATAAATGCTATGGAAAGGGAGGCAAACGAGGAGGGGGAGTGGCATTTTTGCTTGGATATATCGTTATGGCTGTACCTGGGGAGGATATTCCTGAGAGGTTGTCCAGCGAAGTAATATGGGTAGAACTGAGAAATAAGAAAGGGATGATCACCATGTTGGGATTGTATTATAGGCCCCCTAATAATCAGTGGGAAATTCAGAAGCAAATATGTAAGGAGATCTCTGACATCTGTAAGAATAATAGGATTGTAATGGTAGGGAATTTTAACTTTCCTAAGATTGTCTGGGACTGTCATAGTGTGAAGGGCTTGGATGGGGAGGAATTTGTTAAGTGTGTACAAGAAAACTTTCTTGTTCGATATGTGGACATACCTGCTAGAGGAGGAGCAATATTTGACCTTCTGTTTGAAAATAAGGAGGGCGAGTTACAGAGGGGCAAGTGATCATAATTCTAATAGTTTTAAAATAGTTGTGGAAAAGGATAGAACTGATCAAAAAGTCAGAGTTCTAAATTGGAAGATGGCCAATTTTGGGGGCATTAGACAGGAACCTTCAAAATTTGATTGTAGGAAGGCTATTTGCAAGGGACAGTTGGAAAGTGGAAGGCCTTTAAAAATGAGATAACAAGAGGCAGTATGTTCCTGTTAGTGTAAATGGCAAGGCGGCTAGATGTAGGGAATGCTGGATAACTGGCGAAACTGAGGTTCTGACCAAGAAAAAGAAGGAGGCATATATCAGGTATTGATAGCTGGGATTGCGTGAGTCCCGAGAGCAGTATAAGGACAGTAGGAGTATACTCGAGGGAAATCTGGAGGGCAAAAAGGGGACACGAAGTAGCTTCGGCAAATAGAATATCTTTGGATTCTCCTTAATTCTATGAGTACATTAAGGGCAAAAGAATATCTAGGGAGCAAATTGGGCCCCTTAAAATTCAATGTGGCCTTCTTGTGTGGAACCATGGCAGATGGATGAGATACCAAATGAATATTTTGCATCAGTATTTCCATGGACAAAAACATGGAAGCCAGGGTACTTGGGGAACTAAATAGCAAGGTCTTGAAAAGAGTTCATATTACAGAAGAGGAGGTCCTGGAGGCCATAAAGCATATAAGAAGTAGCTAAATCCCAGGGACTTGATCAGGTGTTTCCCGAGAACTTTGTGGGAAGCTAGGGAAGAGATTGCTGGGCCCCTTGCTGAGATATTTGTATCATCGAAAACCACGGGTGAGGTGCCAGAAGACTGGAGGTTGGCTAATGTGGTGCCATTATTTAAGAAAGGCTGTAGGTAATGGCCCAGTGGTATTATTGCTATACTATTAATCCAGGAACCCAGCCGATGTTCTGGGGACCTGGGTTCAAATCCCACCACAGCAGATGGTGGAATTGGAATTCAAAAAAAGAGTCTGGAATTAAGAATCTACTGAGCACCACGAAATCATTGCTGATTGTTGGAAAAACCCATCTGGTTCACTAATTGTCCTTCAGGGGAGGAAATCTGCCACCCTCACCTGGTCTGGCCTACAAGTGATTCCAGACCCACAGCAATGTGGTTGACTCTCAATTGCCCTCTGAAATGGCCGAGCAAGCCACTCAGTTGTACCAATCGCTACAAAGACTCAAACAAATGAAACTGGACGGATCACCTGGCATTGACCTAGGCACTGGAGAAGACAACGGCAGAAACAGCCCTGTTGACCCTGCAAAGTACTCCTCACTAACATCTAGGGGTTAGTGCCAAAATTGGGAGAGCTGTCTCACGGACTAATCAAGCAACAGCCTGACATAGTCATACTCACAGAATCATACCTTACAAACAATGTCCCAGACACCACTATCACCATCCCTGGATATGTCCTGTCTCACTGGCAGGACAGACCCAGCAGAGGGGCAGCACAGTGGTAAACAGTTGGGAGGGTGTTGCTCTAGGAGTCCTCAACATTGACTCCAGACCCCATGAAGTCTCATGGCTTCAAGTTAAACATGGGCAAGGAAACCTCCGGCTGATTACCACATACCGTCCTCCCTCAGTTTCTGAATCAGTATTCCTCAATGTTGAACAACACTTGGCGGAAGCACTGAGGATGGCAAGGGCACAAAATGTACTGTGGGTGGGGGATTTCAATGTCCACCACCAAGAGTGGCTCGGCAGCAGTACTACTGATCGAACTGGTCGGGTCCTAAAGGACATAGCTGCTGGACTGGGTCTGCGGCAGGTGGTGAGGTAACCAACAAGAGGGACAAACATACTTGACCTCATCCTTACTAATCTGCCAGCTGCAGTTGTATCTATCCATGACAGTATTGGTAAGGGTGACCTTTGCACAGTCCTGCCTTCACATTGAGAACAACCTCCATCGTGTTGTGTGGCACTATCACCGTGCTAAATGGGACAGACTTCTCACAGAGCTAGCTACTCAAGACTGGGCATTCATGAGGCGCTGTGGGCCATCAATAGCAGCAGAACTGTACTCCAACACAATCTGTAACCTCATGGCCCGGCATATACCCCACTCAACAATCACCATCAAGCCAGGGGATCAACCCTGGTTCGATGAGGAGTGCAGGAGGGCATGCCAGGAGCAGTACCAGGCATACCTGAAGATGAGGTATCAACCTGGTGAAGCCACCAAACAGGACTATTTGCACACCAAACAGCAAAAGCAGCAAGTGATAGACAGAGCTAAGTGATCCCACAACCAACGGATCAGATCTAAGCTCTGCAGTCCTGCCACTTCCAGTCGTGAATGGTGGTGGATAATTAAACAACTCACTGGATGAGGAGGCTCCACAAATACTCCCATCCTCAATGATGGAAGAGCCCAGCACATCAGTGCAAAAGATAAGGCTGAAGCATTCACAGCAATTTTCAGCCAGAAGTGCCGAGTGGACGATCCATCTCTGCCTCCTCCAGTGGTCCCCAGCATTACAGATACCAGTCTTCAGCCAATTTGATTCATGCCACGTGATATCAAGAAACAGTTGATGACACTGGATACTGCAAAGGCTACTGGCCCTGACGTCATTCCGGCAATAGTACTGAAAACTTGTGCTCCAGAACTTGCTGCTCCCCTCGCCAAGTTGTTCCAGTACAGTTACAACGCTGGTATCTACCTGACAATGTGGAAAATTGCCCAAGTATGTCCTGTATATAAAAAGCAGGACAAATCCAACCCGGCCAATTACTGCCCCATCAGTCTCTGCTCGATCGTCAGTGAAATGATGGAAGATGTCATCAACTGTGCTATCAAGCAGCACCTGCTCAGAAATAACCTGCTCAGCGATGCCCAGTTTGGGTTCTGCCAGGGCCACTCAGCTCCTGACCTCATTACAGCCTTGGTTCAAAGGTGGACAAAAGAGCTGAATTCCAGAGGTGAGGTGAGAGTGACAGCCCTTGATATCAAGGCTGCATTTGACTGAGTGTGGCATCAAGGAGCCCTAGCAAAACTGGAATCAATGGATATCAGGGGACAAACACTCCGGTGGTTGGAGTCATACCTGACACATAAGAAGATGGTCATGGTTGTGGGAGGTCAATCATCCCAGCTCCAGGACATCTCTGCAGGAGTTCCTCAGGGTAGTGTCCTAGGCCCTAATGTCAGAGGTGGGGATGTTCGCCGATGATTGCACAATGTTCAGCACCATTCGTGAGTCCTCAGTTACTGAAGCAGTCCATGTTCACATGCAACAAGATCTGGACAATATCCAGACTTGGGCTGACAAGTGGCAACTGACATTTGTGCCACAGAAATGCCATAGAACATAGAACATAGAACATTACAGCGCAGTACAGGCTCTTCGGCCCTCGATGTTGCGCCGACCTGTGAAACCAATCTGAAGCCCATCTAACCTAAACTATTCCATTATCATCCATATGGATGACATATGGATCATATGGATATGGATGCCAGGCTATGACCATCACCAATAAGAGACAATCTAACCACCGCCGCTTGACATTCAATGGTGTTACCATCACTGAATCCCCCACTATCAACATCCTGGGGGTTACCATTGACCAGAAACTCAACTGGACTCACCACATTAACAGAGTGGCTACAAGAGCAGGCCAGAAGCTGGGAATACTGCAGCGAGTAACTCACTTCCTGACTCCTCAAAGCCTGTCCACCATCTACAAGGCACAAGTCAGGAGTGTGATGGAATACTCCCTACTTGCGTGGATGAATGCAGCCCCAACAACACTCAGGAAGTTTGATACCATCCAGGACCAAGCAGCCTGCTTGCTTGACTGCTCTACATCCACAAGCATTCACTCCCTCCACCACTGACGCTCAGTAGCAGCAGTGCATACTATTTCCAAGATGCACTGCAAGAATTCACCAAAGGTCCTCAGACAGCACCTTCCAAATCCACAACTACTTTCATCTAGAAGGACAAGAGCAGCAGATATATGGGAACACCACCACCTCCAAGTTCCCCTCCAAGTCACTCACCATCCTGCCTTGGAAATATATTGCCGTTCCTTCACTGTCGCTGGGTCAAAATCCTGGAATTCCCTCCCGAATAGCATTGTGGGTCAACCCATAGCAGGAGGAATGCAGCGGTTCAAGAAGGCAGCTCACTACCATCTTCTGAAGGGCAACTAGGGATGGGCAAGAAATGCTGGCCAGCCAGCGATGTCCACATCCCACAAAAAAAAAAGCCAGGGAACTATAGACCAGTGAGCCTTACGTCAGAGGTGGGTAAGTTGATGGAGGAGTTCTGAGGGACAGGATTTACGTGCCTTTGGAAAGGGGAGGACTGCTTAGAGATAGTCAACATGACTTTGTGCGTGGGAAATCATGTCTGACTACTTGATTTGAGTTTTTTGAAGAGGTGACAAAGAAGATTAATGAAGGCAGAGCAGCAGACATTGTTGATATGGACTTCAGCAAAATGTTTGGCAAGGTTCCACATGGTAGATTGGTTAGTAAGGTTAGATCACATAGGATCCAGGGAGACCTGGCCAATTGGATGCAAAATTGGCTTAAAGATAGGAGACTGAGGGTGGTGGTGGAAGACTGTGACCAGCTGTGTGTCATAAGGAGCGGTGCTGGGTCCACTGCTTTTTGTCATTTGTGTAAATGATTTGAATATAGGAGGTATGGTTAATAAGTTGGCAGATGACACCAAAAGAGATGTTGTAGTGGACAGTGAAGAAGATTATCTCTGAGTACAACAGGATCTTGATCAGATGGATCAGTGGGCTGAGGAGAGGCAGGTGGAGTTTAATTCAGATAAATGTGAAATGTTGCATTTTGGTAAGACAGTGGCAGTGCACCTGTCTCTCGGTCAGGAAGATAGACACTAAGTCTGTCTCGGTACCTGTGCCCTCTATGTGCCTATGTTTTGGATTTCTGATCATTTTAGCAAAAGTTATGTGCAATAATGTTTATTTTCTTTTCCCAGCTTTTTCTCAGGATCCAAGCTTGTCAATGCAGTATGAGGATCAGGTATGAGAACACGATGGTACTGTGAGTTTCATATTTAATTGGGCTAAAGCTGAGGTGATCCCTAAATGTATATCTATTACAGATCGATTTTATTTTTTAAGTTTGTGCTAGGTTTGTACATGACTTCACAATGTATGCAGCGTTCAAACTGCTATGTCCTACTCGGGCTGCAGAGCAGTCCAGCTGTAAGGTGCAGTACTGCTGGATTGGCTTGAAAGGATTAGTTTCATTTAGAAATTTCACAAATCTACCTTGATTTTTCTCCTTTTCCAAAGGCGCTGACCCCTTTGTGAGGGGATCCAGGCTCCACAGGTGCTGACTCTAACCGGGTTCTGTGGGCTATGACCCCATGCCATCATGTCGGAAATAGTTCACTGCTCACCCACATGTACTGTATTTATCTGAGGCTGTAATAAATATCTCTATTGTTTTTCACTGCCCTAATCTGGACTTTCATAATCCAGATTCAAGTTAGACCAGTTGCACATGTGGACTGATGATCTCAGATTTTGTACCAATGTTTTTGAGAGTGACATGAGTTTTTAAGAAAGTCAGAGCATACAGATATTTGTTGTCCTTTGAGGGCAGTATGGTGGTTAGCACTGCTGCCTCACAGGGCCAGGAACCGGGGTTCAATTCCAGCCTTGGGTGACTGTGTGGAGTTTGTACATTCTCACTGTATTTGTGTAGGTTTCTGCCGGGTGCTCCAGCTTCCTCCCATACTCCAAAGATATACAGCTTAGGTGGATTGGTCATGCTAAATTGCACCACAGTGTGTAGGGTTGTGCAGCCTGGGTGGATTAGTAATAATTCATCCGAGCGTGGGAGCTGGGTCTAGGTAGGATGCTCTTCAAGCGGCCGGTGCAGACTTGTTGAGCCAAATGGTCCCTACCTGCACTGTAGGAATGCTGTGATTCTCTGGAGGCCCTTTCCGGGATCACTCAAGATATTTCTTGAACGAAGAATTGCAAAGAATTACAAAGCTAGTAAGAATGTATATCTGCTTCAGAACTGGGAAATTTGTTCTATTCACCATACAATGTAATTCAGATCAAACACTCTCAGGAAAAATGCAGTATAGTTTAGTTAAGAGTACTGTAAAGCTTCCTCTATTCTGAACTATCAAACACTCCCAGGATAGGGTCTGCACAAGATAAGGTACAGAGCAAAGATCCTTCTAAACAGTCTTCATTAAACTGTCCCAGCATAGTACAATATGGGGTTAAGTATAGAGAAAACCTCCCTCTACGTTGTCCTAATCAAATGCTGATTAAGCAAGTACAATGTGAGTTAGATTAGACCACAGACACCTGCTTTCTGGACTGAATCTGTTCCATCTCATCTCACATAGGGATTCCTTTCAGCTGACAGATGAAGGAGATTTCCAGCCTTTGACCTTCATTGGTTCTGAGTGCAGGTTTTGGATGTCTAACCCAGTGCAGTCTCCAGGCCCTGTGTGTTTTTTCACAGCAGTTTGAAATTTTGGAGTAAAATTGTGCTGTGCAAATGGAAGGATAACAATGGTGTTTTCTCTTTTAATGGCAGGTTTCAATTCTATCTGCAATGGAGCTAATCTGGAATCTCTGTGAGATCCTGTTCATTGAGGCAGCTCAAGGTAAAACTGAGTAGGTGCCAGTGATCGACTTGTGTAATTTAATTTTATCGGTATTTACTTTTGGGTCATAGATGACACTAGCACCAGTGATTGGCCATCTGTTACCTGTTCTCAGGACAATGAATGGTTATGTTTCAATCAATCAGTCAATCACAGCTGGAATCAATATGTCAATATGTTACTGTATGACAGAAGAGTGTGGAAAGAGATTGGAGTTAATGAGGGATTGGAATGCGCCAGGCCTCCTGTTCCTGATCATCACCTGAAGATTTGCCCTGAAGGGAACTAATTGAACTAGTTGAGTTTTTACAACAAGCCAATACCATCATGGTGATTTTTCTAGTTTCAACCACAAATTGGGAATTTTACTGAATTAAATTTTATGTCTTGTTCAGGTAGGATTTGAAAGCACAATATGATGGGCTGCTGGTTCAGCACCACCAGTAGACAACTAAAGTTCATACAAGTAAAACATCAGTGCAGCCTACTTGAGGTGACTCTGGTACTGCATCACCGGGAATTGTGTGGACCAGAATGCATTAGACTACAATCTCAGTATTCAAAGCGCTATTTGATATAAAATGGCCTAATTCTACTGGGGAACATTCCATCAGAGCTGCTGCTCTTGGTACTGTATGAAAGAAGAGTGCGGATGCAGACCAGAGTTAAGCTGATTCTAAATCCCTTTTGTTGAATAACCTGACTGCCATTGTTAGCCTTGAATATGAAACCTGCCACTGGAGGAGTGTAAAATCAAGGGGAACCTGTATCCCAGCAGAACAAAACTTGCCTGAACCTGGAGGGACCCATACCCCAGCGGAGACTTGAGTCTGTGGGTCACATGCTCCAGTGGGGACCCAAACCCAAAACTTGGCTGCTGCAAATGCATTGTGACTCTGAATCATTTTAACTGGATGTTTTGACTGGTTCATGGAAATACTAAGGCACTAATGTCTGATTTCAGGTGGTTCCCTCATATTACATCTTCTGGACTGGATCAGACTGCATATTTGCCAGGTGGATGCTATGTCTGATCAGATCATGACTTCTGAAAACCCTGTGGAACATCTGTACTACTGGAATGTGGTGAGTGGTGACCTAGTGCTGCCAGGGATCCTGGCTCTCCACAGTTCCCCTGAGGAGGTTATAGTGGTTGGGGTGATGTTTCTAGGGAACAAATTTCCTGTCCTATAGGATTGTCTGTGTTATTTGATTCATGCTGGCCAGAAAGAAACTCATTCTCATCCATGTGTCAGCTGGATGCTACATGCAAACGCTGTGTTCAGGCATCACCAAGAATTGTGTGGGCCAGGACATATTAGGTTAGTGTCTCAGTATTCAAGGGTTTAGCTGAGACCAAAGGCCTAGGTCTACTGGGGAAGAAAGGGAAGGTTCCATCAGAGCTCCCACTTTTTTGTTACTGCATAACAGGAAGAGTGTGGATGTGGACCAGAGTTAAGCTGGTTAATGAGGGGATGGAATGGGCCAGGTTTCCTGTTCCTGATCACCGCCTGGTTCTCTGTGCTGAGAAAAGTGTGAGGTTGAGTGTGCTTTATTGTGATGGCCCCCATAATTTCCAGTCTTAGGCAATGACAGTAGTCAGACAGTGCCTTGGCTAGGTACCTGCAGGGAATTTAAAGTTCCTCATTTTGTGTACCGTGAAATAATTAGTATGCTGTTTACAATGGAGCTCTAGTGATTCAGAGTGGTACATTCAGGTTTCTGATGCAAATGGAATGATAGTGTGGAGGTGTTGGTGTTCAGCTCCAGGGTCAGGTGTAGCAGGGATTTTGTCCTGCAGGAGGGGTCTAAGAGCTTGTGTGAAGTACAAGTGAAGTCTGTCAGTTAGACTGTCTCTAAGGCAGAGAAGTTGAGGGTCTAACACTTGTAACATGCTTGCTTATATTTTTCTAGGTTACTGGCTATGTGCTACAAGGCCGATTGGAGGAGGCTCGACAGTTGCTGTCTAAGAAGGCTGTGACTGAACCTGCAAACAGTTCGATGTACAGATGTATGGATGAACTGATGAGAAAGATGCCTTTTTACACTGTATGTTGCTAAGTTGGTTTTGTTTGCCACCTTTACCCCCACCCCAACTCACTCATCCTACCTTCCTGGCATTCTCTGAAGGCACTTACTCACTTTTTGGGTGGAGTTGCCAAGATCATTTTGTACACTGGTCCAAATGGCTAATTTTGTTTCTGCCAGTTTTTTTCTTGTTTCTCTTCCCTCAAGTGATGACTGCTAAAGTATTTTTCTTCAAGTTCTGATTTCTCTGGTTTCTCCTTTAAAGCATCTGTTATTTATGTGAACCTTAACCCATCAGTACAGCAACAGAGACCCATGTCTGGCTTTACTGCTACCTACTAGCATGCTCCAATCTGGGACAACTGAACAGTGATCAAAACAGGTTCTTGCTGTTTTTTTCTCTGCATTGCCCTCCATTTGGGATACTAATATCATTTGTCTCATTTAAACTGCTATTTCTCAGAAATGCGTAGAAAACAGACTGATTAATTTACAAAATTAAAAGATTTATAATTCTGAAGCTGGATTGCTGCTGTTTAGTGTATAGAACAAGGGGTTGGCTAAATTCACTTTACAGATAGCACTACTGCAGCAAAGGAAACTTTCATTCAACATCTGGTCTGTCTTCCAGTTTCTGCCCATGAATTGAAAGGATAGTAGTCAAACCAATCTCTTCAACTCACCTGTGTTGTGACATCAAGGAGGAAAGAATGTAGGGTTGAGGATGGCAAGGCTGTTGAGCAGTCCCCGGTGGTTGAATCCAGCATAGGTGTCCACCATAGCGCTATCTCTAATCCAACCCACGAGGGCCAGATAACTTGGTCTCAAATGTGCTTCTGTTTTATATTAAGTGAATTTTGTTGACTGTTGTAGAATTTTGAAAATAATTATTCTTTGAGCCTTTCCTCAGCAATAGATTATCTCTAAACAGGTATACCGCAGTTTAAATATTAGTGACATAAGACGTGGCTTTGAGACAACACCGAAGCTCACAACAACAAAAGCTTTGGCGATCCCCTCATTGCCCTCGTGTCTTGAGGCTGGACAGGTGGAATATCGTAGATATGAGGAGTTGCTTCTTCTCTGTCAGGAATTAGACATTGCCACTGAAAAAGGAGCAGGTGTTGCTGGGAAATTGCCCTTGGCGGCTATCCTGTAACTAAAGGCTGTCCTCTTGTATTGTTGGAATGGCTAGCTAGTCTATTTCCCTACAGGTAGCATCCCAGTCAAGACTGACTCTGTTCCTCTGGCTGTATTATGTACTAGTTAGGAGTGAGCTGTTTTTTTTTTCTCTGTCTTGTAGCTCAGGCAGATTTTAACACCCCTACTGCCATCCCCGATAAGATAGCTGACTCATCAGGAACACGAAGATTTACTTTGGCACCCAGGCTCTCTGCACTGGGCCCATGCAAGTTGCAGTCTTTGTTCATTTAGGAACCTAGTATTATTTCCATTCATGTGATCCTAACGCTCAAATTTTAACATGATATGAAACTGATATTACCCATATGATCAGAGAATTGAACCATTACATGCTTTCTTCACTTTCTCTTTGTCTTCATCTCAGCATAGCAGTAATCAAACTATAACTGAGTTTGAGTTGAAATGGCGTTATTGGCAAGAGGAATGTGAGCGATGCTTGAAAGAGGGAATTTTTGCATCCAATGATAACCTGCTGCTAATTTGCAAGGTAAGGAAGAAGGCCACTGCTGAGCTGTCGTTGAACCACATTGCTTATCATTAAATACAAGAAGAATTGAGGTTATGTTTAGCTGTAAAGGGCATTGCCGGGGCAAATTTAGAGTACTGTGCACAGTATTGGGCTCCTTATATAAGCAAGGATGTGAATACATTGGGAGCGGTTCAGAGAATGTTTACTAAATGAATGCTTGTAATGGGTGGGTTGCCTTATATGAGAAAAGGTTGGACAACCTAGGCTTGTATTCACTGGAATTCGAAAGAGTAAGAGGTGATTTGATTGAAATATATAAGATCCTGTGGGGGGGTTCTTTCAGAATGCGTATAGAAAGTATGTTACCTCTTGATGAAGAATCTACAACTAGGGCTCACTGTTTCAAAATAAGAGGTTGCTCATTTAAGGCGGAAAGGAGGAGAATTTTTTTCTCACAATCACGAGTCTTTAGAATTCTCTAAAAATTCTCAAAAAAACCACAGGAAGTAGAGTCTTTGAATATTTTTAAAGTAGAGGTAGACAGATTCTCGATAATCAAGGGGTTAAAGTTGATTGGGGGTAGGTAAGAAAGTGGTGCACCTAGATCAGCCAAGATTTCAATGAATGGGAGAGTATGCTCAAGTGGGTGAATGACCACTTCAAGCTTTAAATTTGTATGTTCATGTACTGGTGCGCACAGTGAAACTCTTAGGAAGAATGTTAAAACTCTCATTCATTCTCAGTATATTAACAGTAGAGAAGCCAATTAAAAACACCCATCCCCAGCAGCAGGCTATTTGTGGAGCTCTTGCAGATCATCAGAGCACAAAAACATTTAGAAACCAGGAGAAAGTCATTAGGATCATTAGGGATATCCCTTTATAGAAAAATCTATCTTGGTTTCTCTTCAAATTCATCACTCCTACTTAATACAAAACTAATTGTTGCTTAAACACGTTTGCACAAACTTCTTCAACACCCTTTTTCGTTTAGTGAAATCAAGTAGAAAGAGTGAGACAAAAGGGGGAGTTTTCAGCAAAATGTAAAAGTGGCATGCTGTAGAGATAGAGCTGAGACCTCAACAATTTACAAATATACAAATTACTTCAATAAAGGGACAGAAGGCATGGTTGCAAAATTTGCTTATGACACAAAGATGTGTATAAAAGTAAGTTGTGAAGAGGACATAAAGAAGCTACAAAATATAGATAAGTTAAATCTATATGGGTGAAAATGCAGCAAATTGAATACAATGTGGGGAAGTATGAAATTGCCTATTTTGGCAGGAATAATAATGAAAGCCTATTCTCTAAAAGATGAGGGGGTGCTGAGCTCTGAGATGTGTCCTAATGCATGAATCACAGGTATGCAGGTTCAGCAAGTAATTAGAAAAGCTAATAGAATGTTATCTTCTATTTTAAAGACAATTTAATCCAAAAGTAGAAAGACTATGGTACAGTTATACAAGGTGATACTGCATCTGGAATACTGTGTACTGTACTTATTTAAGGAGGGATTCATTAAGAAGGAATTAAGAAATTAATACATTGGAAGCAGTTCAGAGAAGGTTTACCAGATTAATACCTGTAATGAGTGCATTATCTGAAGATGAAAGATTGAACAGGCTAGATTTATATTGGCTGGAGTTTAGGAGAGTAAGTGGTGACTTGATTTAAACAGAAGATCGTGAGTGATCTTGACAGCGAAACCTAGAACTAGGTGTCACTGTTTCAAAGTTGCCAATTTAAACATGATGAGGCAAAATATTTTTGGAGTGTTATGAGTTGTTAGACCTCTGTTCCTGAAAAGGTGGTGGAAGCAGAGTCCTTGAATAATTTAAGGTAGAAGTAGATAGATTCTTGTTAGACAAGTGGATAAAAGGTTATTGGGGTAGGCAGTAATGCAGATTTGAGGTTGCAGGCAGATCAGTAATTTTATTGAATAGTAGAGTAGGCTTGAGGGGCTGTTGGCCTAATCCTACTCTGTGTTTGTAAGTAAAATGTACAAATCTTTCATGCTTTATAGACGAATAACTGTCCTGAATCAAAGATTGATGAATAGAGCTGAGAGGGAGATCTGTTATGATCTAGTTAAAGGTAGAACACAATCGAGATGTTAACTGGTTTGCTGCTATTCCTGTATTTAGGCAGTTGTATGTAGACTCAATAAAATGAGGCCTGAGATCTGTCCTGTACTATGGTTTCAACCTCGCATCAAGCTATTTATTTACCCACCAAGACAGGGCCTTTTTAACCATTATTGACCTAATCCATAGAAATCTTATGGTGCTCCTCATAACAACATTAAATGTTCAAGAGACTATTAAAAAGAGATTTTTGCTTTCATTGCCAGACCCAGAGACCATTCCAGATGCAGTCACTGAAGAATTCCTTAAGCTACATTTCCTTTGTAATGTATCCTGGTAGTTATTTTGATAAGTGAAAACGCCCTGCAATGAGGTTCTTATGATAGTGTCAACTACTCCACAGGTGTGTCGTAACATTCTGTGAATGTCCTGCAGTTGGGGATTGTTTAAATTCATTGGAACAAATGAAAGTGAGTCTAATGAATGGTCAAGGCATTCTGCTTGGTGTCAGTTTACTTGTGCTTTTGCTGCTGGCAGTTAGCATTGAGATCCTGAACTGAAGTTCTGTTTGCTACTTCACACTGAACCACTGTGGCATGGCCAACTGGCATGCCCCTAATCCTTCTAGACTGAGCTCAACTAATTGGTGTTTAAAATGTTTGAGGTGCAACTTTTGTAAGGAACTCGAAACAATTTCTGTTTCTTCATTAGATCCTAGCAGGTGATGAGAATGCAGTGTGTGACAAGAAGGATATCTTGTCTACCTGGTACCACCTACTGGTCAGCAAGCTGTTGTACTGTCACCCAACTGTAAAACCTACAGACCTTTATCAATATGCTGAGGTAAGAAACCTTCAGAGAACTCCTAACTGCCCAGGTTATCTAGCAAAATATTGTTCTTGTTCTGTCAACAATGGTCTTTAATATGGTTAAATGGAGAAATCTATTCAGGCAGTTGCTCCCTGAACCTGATACTTGATATAAGAATGGAGGCAGAAGTGAATATGTCAGCGAGCATTCCAAGTTAAACGTCAGCCTTAACTTTGAGTTTAGTTTGGCCAGATTGTATTAAAGCAACTAAAGTTAAGAAAAAGTGTTGAAAATACAGAGCAAGTTAGTTTGAAGTTAGGTGTTTGCGCGACAATTGATGGGACATTGCAAAGGAAGTTTTCCCTTGTATCTAACCCACGCTGTATTTGACCAGGAAGTCTTTGATGGAGCAGTGTATAAGGAGATTTAAATAAAACAAATTCTATTCTGATGAAGGGTCACTGCTCTGGAAACATAGCTCTATTTGACTCTCCGCAGCTGCTGCCAAACTGCAGGGTCCATTGTACCTTGAAGGTGGCAACGCAGGTCGATAGAGTGGTCAAGAAGGCATACGGCATGCTTTCGTTCATCGGTCGGGGTATTGAGTACAAGAGTTGGCAGGTCATTATTGCAGTTGTATAGGACTTTGGTTCGACCACATTTGGAATACTGCGTACAGTTCTGGTCGCCACATTACCAAAAGGATGTGGATGCTTTGGAGAGGGTGCAGAGGAGGTTCACCAGGATGTTGCCTGGTATGGAGGGCGCTAGCTATAAAGAGAGGTTGAGTAGATTAGGATTATTTACATTAGAAAGACAGAGATTGAGGGGGGACCTGATTGAGGTCTACAAAATCATGAGAGGTATAGACGGGGTGGATAGCAAGAAGCTTTTTCCCAGAGTGGGGGACTCAATTACTAGGGGTCACGATCTCAAGGTGAGAGGGGAAAAGTTTAAGGGAGATATGCGTGGAAAGTTCTTTACGCAGAGGGTGGTGGGTGCCTGGAACGCGTTGCCAGCGGAGGCGGTAGAGGCGGGCACAATAGCGTCATTTAAGATGTATCTAGACAGATGCATGAATGGGCAGGGAGCAGAGGGATACAGATCCTTGGAAAATAGGCGACAGGTTTAGATAGAGGATCTGGATCGGTGCAGGCTTGGAGGGCCAAAGGGCCTGTTCCTGTGCTGTAATTTTCTTTGTTCTTTGTTCTTTGCTGAGTTTCTCCAGTATGTTTTGTTTTTGTTTTAGGAGATTTAGTGTGTTTCTATTCTGTACTGTACCTGCTCTGAAGATGTTTGATGAATTGGATTTGTGAATACTTGATAAAGCAGTTGTGAACTTCCTGAAGTTGGCTGTGATGTTTGAATACACTAAATTCAATGCAAAGCGCACTGTTGTTGAAGTTAAACATTTAGGGAATCTTTTCTGAAATTGATAAAGCTGGGTAATTGTTCAGACTCATCATGTGTGTTGAGGTTAATTCAGATATTCAGAATGTTTTGCAAGCAAACTGTAGTTTGTGACAGTCACTTTTTAGGTGGTGCCCTCAGCACTTTGGTGTTTGTGAATATTCTGGTGTAAATGGATTTGCTTATTGCCCTTACCGTGGCTTGATCAATTTGCTTTGTATCTTGGCACTGCTTGCTCCATGTGTACAAAGAAGACAGGCAGACATGGATGTTAAAAAGGGATAGATTTTATGAAGGAGTACAAACTGACAGAGATGAAAATTGCTATAGCTTCACGATTTCAGAAAAGAGTGAGGTCAGATTGCCCAGTGTATTGATTTAATGAACATTAAGGAAGGAAGAAGTCTGTGTAGGACTGGGAATTTGAATTATGACTGGAAACAGTGAGGACATTTCAAAGGAGCCCAGATCAAAGTAGATGGGAAGAAAGTTGATGATTGTGTTCCAGGAAAAGAGTTAAAAGGTTAGAAATGAGCAAACAATGACCTGTTAGCAACAGGTTCTTCTACATTGTGACTTTACAATGACAGTGATTCTTCTCTATGGTGTTTACAGATCTGTCTAAATAATTTTATGTCTTCTGGGAGCAAGCCTGAGGCTCTGGACCGTATCCTGTTGGCAGCACTCGAATTCAACATCCACCAGGTGTTGAAAGACTGCTGGTAAGCATGTATCCACCTGCCAATTGCACAAAGACTGCCGAATTGTATCTTGACTGCCTTCAGAAAGTTAAATGTTGATGACTTCTATTATTTCATTCTGAATGAGAAAGTGGTTTCTTTACAAACTAAATTCATTTCTTTCTCTTGCTGTGCCCAGGCCATAAGAGGGAAGGAGATTGGGCTTCCTTTCAGAAATCAACTCAGTTTTTTCACCATCACTCTAGCTGCTGACTTCCAGTCATGGTTGAGCAGAACTTTTGGGAAGACCGAAATCATCTTGTTCCCAGGCCGCCATCTATCCTCCTTCATGGTCACTGTTAGGTGCTGAACCAGACAGTTTGTAGGATCGCCATCCTATTTGGTCTAAATAAGAGCTTCTCGTTCCATCACCAAGTTCCGCTCCTTCCATCCCTGTAATATTGCTAAACTTGCCCTAACACAGAACCACAGAAGCGTTACAGTGCCTACTAAAATATACTACCTCACACTTCTGGCATTGAACTTCATCTGCCACCTCACTCCGTCAACTTTTGTCATTCTACACTACTCACAGTTTACAATTTTATTGTTTCTCATTTTGTATGATCCACAAATTTTGAAATTGGTCCCTGGACATCAAGATTTAAATCATTAATATATATCAGGAAAGGCAAGGGTCCCAATACCTAACCCTTGGGAGCTTCATTACAAACCTCCTTCCAACTCAAAAAATATCCATTGGCCTTTACTCTGTTACCTATCACTCAACTGGTTTTGTATTTTACCTTGCCACTGTCCCTTTTATTCTACAAGTTACAACCTTTCTCAAGTCTGTTATGTGGCACTGTATCAAATGCTTTTTGGAAATCCATTGTACACCATCTCTTCAGCATTACCTTCACTGATCCTTTCTGTTATTTCTTCAAAACTTCAGTATGTCAGTTCAAAACGATTTCCCCTTTAGAAATCCAGGCTAGCTGTCCCTAATCAACCTACTTCTTCTCCATGTGACAGCTAACTGTATCCTGTATAATTGTTTCTAGAAATTTCCTTACTGCTGAAGTTAAACCGATCTGTAGTTGCTGGTCTTATCCTTATACCTTTTTTGAACAAGGGTGTGGTGTTTGCAATTCTCCAGTGTTCTGGCAGTCACTGAATTTAGGGAGAATGGAAAGATTATGGCCACTGCCCTTACTTTCTCTTTAATATTATTGGAAGCATGTCATCCAGTCCTAGTACCTTTTCTAGTATGGTTCTTTGAAATGGGTGAGTCAATAGATCAAGAAACAGGAGGGTATTTATTGTATCATTAGGATCATTATAATGTTGGAGATTTGACTGGTCAATCCAGAGTAAATCAATTTGTGGAGAGCCACTTTAATGAGGCAAGAATAGAACTGGGCAGTGTAGAATGGAAAGAAAGGTTGGTGGGAAAAATTGTCACTAATCAGCAATGGGTTACCCACGAAAAGGACATGGTTGGGTACAGCCAAAGTATAAACAAATGCAGAGTTCACTGAATGACTTAGAAGGTAGAAATTAAGGTAAAGGAGAAAAAGCATGCTGAAAAGTGTCAATTAAAAAATACAATTGAGAACAAAGAGGAATACAGAATCATCAGAGAGGAGGTGAAAAAGTATATTAGAGAAGCAAAGGAATTATGAGAAAAGAATGGCAGCCAACATGAAGGGGCTTCCCAAAGTCTTCTATAGGCTCAGAAATAATAAGTGGTACAAGGAGTACCACTTATTGGGCAGCACGGTGGCTCAGTGCTTAGCACTGCTGCCTCACAGCGCCAGGGACCCAAGTTCGATTCCAGCCTCAGGCGACTGTGTGTGGAGTTTGCCTATTCTCCCCGTGTCTGCATAGGTTTCTGCCAGGTGCTCTGGTTTCCTCCCACAGTCCGTAGATGTGAAAGTTATGTGGATTGGCCGTGCTAAATTGCCCATTGTGTTCAGGGATGTGCAAACTAGGCTGGTTAGTCATGGGAAATGCAAGGTTACAGGGATAGGGGAGGGTGGGATGCTCTTTGGAGAGTCGGTGTGGACTCGTTGGGCCAAAAGGCCTATTTCCACATGTAGGGATCCGAATAGGGCAGATTGGGGACCAAAACAGAGATTTACACATGGATTCGGGAGGCATGAATGAAGTATTAAATGGATGCTTTGCATCTTTCTTTACGCATGAAGCAGATGCTACCCAGGCCATGGTGACTGAGGAGGAAGCTCTGTTGCTATAAAGGTTCAAAATTGATAAGGAAGTAGTGTTGACTAGAAAATAAGTGCAACAGGCCACTTGGCTCCTTGAGCCTGCTCCGCCATTCAATATGATCATTGTTAATTATCCAGTTCAGTACCCTCTTCCCCCTTTCTCCCCAGATCCTTTGCCAAAGAATGGTTTCTAAATTCTTAGAAACATTCAATGTTTTGGCCTCAACCACTTCTTGAACCACTTATTATTTCTGAGCCTATAGAAGACTTTGGGATGCCCCTTTATGTTGGCTGCCATTCTTTTCTCATAATTCCTCTTTGCTTCTCTAATACACTTTTTCACCTCCCCTCCTGAGCCTTCTGTATTCCTGTTGGTTCTCACTAGTATTTTCTACCTGACACGTCTCATAAGCATGCTCTTTCTCCTTTACCTTAATATCTATCTAAATCATTCAGTCAAATCTGGATTTGTTTATACCTTGACAGTACCCAACCACATCCTCTTTGAGGGTATCCCATTGCTTAGTTACGATTTACCCAACCTTTCTTTCCATTCTATGGTGCCCAGTTCCATTTTTACCTCAGTCAAGTGGCGCTCCACTAATTGATTTATCTTACTCTGGATTGACCATTGTCAATCTCCACCACTATTACGGTCCTTATGATACAATGAGTACTCTCCTAAATGTTCCAGCACTGTCACTTGATCTACTGGACCCACCCCATTTCCAAGAACCAGCTCTCTAACAGTGCATCTACTCTTGTTGGACTGGACATACGTTGCTGCAGGACATTCTCCTGAACACAATCTAAGAACACTTGTCCCGAACTGCTTCTTACACTAAAAGTATCCCAGTGTATATTTGGGTAATTAAAGTCCTATATTATAACTATAATGTTTGCATCACTCTGTAATTTCCCTGCAAATTTGTTTCTCTAAGCCCTTAGTTGCTGGTCTATAGCCTATGTGAAGCAACATAATTTTGCACCATTTTATATGTAGAATCTCCACAGCATGGAAACAGGCCATTCAAAGTAACAAGTCCACACCAACCCTCTGAAGACCATCCCACCAAGACCCATCCACCTACCCTACCCTTGTAACCCTGCATTTCCCATGGCTCACGCACCTAACCTACACATTCCTGAACACTATGGGTAATTTAGCATGGCCAATCCACCTGACTTGCACATCTTTGGACAGTGGGAGGAAACCGGAGCACCCGGCGGAAACCCATGCAGACATGGGGAGAACGTACAAACTCCACACAGTTGCTGGAGGCTGGAAACAAACCCGGGTCCTTGGTGCTGTGAGGTAGCAGTGCTAACCACTGAACCACCATGCCGCCATATTTGCTACTTAGCTCTAGCCAAATTGATTCTGTTTTTAAATGCTCCAAGATATCCTCTTTCTCCAGCACTGCAATGGTCTCCTTAAAATATATCTCTCACCTCCTCCTTTTCCTTCTCTGAATGCCTTGGAATTCTTAACACCCCCAGTTTTGCCTTTAAGCTAGGTCTTTGTTATTGCTCAACACCTGTAACTCCTCAGTCTTATTTACTATTCACACACATGCACAGTAACCATGATTTAGGCATTATTATTTTCACCCTGACTCTGAATTGGCCTCTTCACTTCCTAGCTCCTCTGCCACTGAAACCCTCATTCGACCATTTGTTACTTCTAGACTTGGCTATTCAAATGCTCTTCTATCCAGCTGCCCAGCATCCACAAATGCAAACTCCTCTCAGATTCTCCTCTTGGATCCTAATTGCTAAGTTCAGTTCATTAACGCCATGTACTTGGGAGCCTGCATTGTCTCCTGGTTCAATAATGTTTTAGTTTTTAAAGTCTCATTATTGATCTCAAACCCTTGTGTGGCTTTTCCCTCCAAATTTCTGTAACCTTCTGCAGCCATTCAAGATTTCCCTCCTGTTCTAAGTCTAACTTCTTGTGCTTCCCCACTTTAAGCATTTCACCATTGGTTGCTGTTTATCTGACACAGCCCTAATCTCGACAATTTCCTTCAAATGCTAATCCACATCTCTGCTTCTCCTTAAAAAGACTCCTTAAAACCTTACACCTTGGATAAAATTTTCAGACCTAATATCTCCTGTGTCATTCAGCGTCAAAATCTATTTAGTCATGCCATGAGGAAACAGCTTGAGACCGTTTACTCCAAAAAGGGTGTTTTTTCTGCCCTCCTACCCTCTTGTACCCATATCTGTCAATTCTCTCCCCCCCCCCCCCCCCCCCACTCCACTGTGTTCTCAAGGTGTACTTCTTTTTAGCTCAAGTTTGACTTGTTGTTCTTGTTGTATGATTCAGCTGTTGGATTAACTTACTGAGCAATTGGTGGAATTGCAGGGCAATTCAAGATCCCATTATAGTGCTTTATTGTTTTGAAATGTATGTGGCAGCAAACTGTTTACTGCCTATACTTGGCTGAAGTTGTTTTATGTAAGCATTTTTATGTTTTATAGAAGCATTGCTTTCCCACCCTGGTATGCACCATGATATGCATTTTTTGCCAATGTTTTTGTAAGCTAATGTGTTTCATATGCCTCTCATTACAGCGTCATTCTGAATAATTGGTGGTTTGTGGCTCATCTGACAGATCTATTGGATCATTGCAAACTTCTACAATCCCATAATCTTCAGTGAGTGTATATGCTTAATCAACTGGGTTATGTGCTGCACGCAGTCTGTCAATCTGAACCTGAATTTTGCCCAAAAGCCATGTATTCTATTACTGATACTTCTGAGCTGTGCTGTTGGCAGGAAGGCTGCTTAATGTTTCTCTATGTCTTCACTCACTGTGGTTAGTGTCCAACTTATCTGTGCAGTTTGGAAAAAGAATTAAAGGGAATAATGTTCTGAAACAGTAACGTGTGGAGATTTTAGTTTCTAATTTAAGAGGACATTTTGTCTGATTGACCCCAGTCCCACTGCTATGTGGTTTTGGGTTACATCACTGTTTTGAAGGATGAGGTTGCAACCCAAATCCCATCACTCCTTGTTACAAGAGAATCTCTGTGCTCAGATCCCATCACTGTGCATTACAGAGGTAGCGTTAATGGAAAGAAAACAATGAGAATAAATGGATCATTCTCAGGTTGGAATGCTGTGATTTATGGGGTACTGTAAGAATCAGGGCAGCTCAGATGTTAGCACTGCCGTCTCACAGTGCCGGGGATCCGGGTTCGATTCCACCCTTGGATGACTGTCACTGTGGAGTTTGCACATTCTCCCCACGACTGCATGTGTTTGCTCCCATATTCCAAAGATGTGCAGGTTAGGTAAATTGGCCATAATAAATTGCCCATAGAGTACAGGGTTGTGCAAGCTAGCCATGAGAAATGCAAGGTTACAGGGATAGGGTGTGAGGGAGGAGGGTGGGTCCGGTCGGGATGCTCTTTGGTAGGTCATTGTGGACTGAAGGGGCCGAATGACTTGCTTCCACACTGTAGGGATTCTATGAATCTGAGCATAGGTTAAGCTGTTCATAATCTGTATCGGTGATTTGCATGTTGAGACCAAAAATAATGTTTCCAAGTTTGTGGATGATACAAAAATAGTTGGAAATCTGAATTGTGAAGAGGATGCAAAGTGGCTTCAAGGGGATTTGGACAGAGTGAGGGAGTGAACAAGAACATTACAGATGGAATGTAATGTAGGAGACTGAAAGAACAGTATATTTTTTAAATGCTGAGACATTTCTCTTTTCTTTATTCTTTGATGTGATGTGGGTGTCACTGACAAGGCCAGTATTTGTTGCTAATTCTTAGCTAGCTTTTGAACTAAGCAGCTTCCTAGACAAGTTAAGAAAGAATGTCATTGTTGTGGGTCTGGTGCTTCACATAGGCCATATAGGTAAGATTGCCAAATTTCTGGCCATAAAGGGTACTAGTGAACCAGATGGATGTTTACAACAATCCATGATAATCTCATGGTGAGCATGACTGATACAAACTTTTAATTCCAAATTCATTAATTGGAATTCAGATTCCTACAGCTGCTCGATTTGAACCCTGTGCCCAGAGCATTTGCCTGTTTCTGTAGATTACTGCAGTGACTTCATTACCATTACACTATCATCTCCTCTGCAATGAAGTTGGGAAATGTAAATGTCAAAGGAGACCTTGGGTGTCTTTGTACGATTCACTGAAAGCTAACGTGCAGTTGCAGCAAGTGATTAGTAAGACTGACAAGAGATTTGAGCACAGGAGCAAAGAAATCTTGCTTTGATGTGAAATACTAGTGCAAGCACATCCACAGTATTAAATGCAGTTCTGGTCCTCCTGCCTAAAGAAAGTTATACTTGCCATGGAGGGAGGTTCACTGACTGATTCCTGGGATTGTGCGACTGTCCTATAAAGAGAGATTGAGGAGACTGGCTTGTATTTTCTGAAGTTTAGAAGGATGAGACTTAGAACTTAAAAAATTCTTACACTGCTTGACAGGGTTGATGCAGAAAGGCTGTTTTCCCCTATGGGAGGCAGGGTCTAGAACCATGTGGCACCTTCTCAGGATAAGGGGATTTGCACTCAAATGAGGAGGAATTGCTTTGCTCTGAGTAACTGAATTGCATGCCAAGTCTTGACATGCAAGATTGTCGTCAAATTTCACATGGTGGTTCAAGATTCTGGAGACTGTTATATGCTTATCTTGTGTTTTTTTCATTGACAGTTTTGGCTCAAACCTTCGTGAATTCCTCATTCTGGAATATGCCTCTGGGCTCTTCAACCACAATAGGTGAGTCATTCATGGGCTTTATTTTTGTGAACCAACACTATTTCTAAATTATGCAAGCTATAATCATGTGGCATGATGGAATAGTGGTTAGTGCTGCTGTCTCACAGTGCCAGGGACACTGTCTGTGTGGAATTTCCATATTCCCCTGTCTGCATAGGTTTCTGCCGGGTACTCTGGTTACCTCCCATATTCCAAAGATGTGCAGGTAAAGTGGATTGGACATGCTAAAATTACCCCATAGTGTTCAGGAATGTGCAGGCTCAGTGGATTAGCCCTGGTAAATGTGGGGTTATGGGGATTTGGTTGTGGTTGGGAGCTGGGATGCACTTCAGTGTTATGGTGCAGACTTGATGGGCCAATGATGTCTGTCTGCGCTGTAGGGATTCTGTGATTCCAAATACCTGTGTACTTTGCTTTAGGAGTTGGTGTAGAAATTTGTGTTGCTCTCCTTGAGTTAATATTGTATCTTTTCTGTTGAATAATTTCAGCCTCTGGCAACTCGCTGTAGATTATTTTGACCACTGTCCACAGTTTGGTCGCATTTACCTGGAACTTTATATTGAGCGTGTACCTCTGACCACTGAACGCAAGGCACTAAAGGTGTTGAGAATATGTGAGCAGCGACAGATGACGGAGCAAGGTAATAAGCTGGTATGGAGCGAAGATTTCTCAGTTTGCATTCATTTAACTAACAGTGATGAGTAAACAGGACTTGTTCATGTGAATTTTTGTGAATGTGTGAGATGTTAATGTAGAGAGATGGGGAGCTTTCACTCTTTGACACATTCTGTCTGATTGCTTCCAGATGATACAGGATACTTTTGGAAACAGATGCTTGTTCTCCTTTTGCTTAGTGGTTTCGTTAGCACTAGTACTCATTCTACACTCCCAATGTATTTTTTTAACTCCCATCCCATCAACAACCCCTTTTGACAACAACACTCAGTTGTCCCCGTTCTGCACTGTGCTCTGCAATTCTGTCATGCTGCTTGTTTCAACTTCACTCCATCCATTTACCCCCTAATGCACGCATACCCCAGAATGTGTTGCCTCATCATGTATTTTTCTAGACTTTGTTGTCCACTTTCCTGGACTCCTGGGTCATTTATGCTTCATTCATCATCACTACATTATTTGATAACTATTTCATTGCTCTTAATGGGATTCTGTTGTGTGAAATTAACTAATGGCCATGTTTCCTGCTTTACAGCAGCAGATATACCTTTCCTAAACAAAAAGTACTTAATTGACATTGCAGCGCTTTGGAATATCCTGTGGATGTATACAAAGTGTTCTGTTATTGCTCTTGTCTACGATGATAACTGACCCCAGAATCATGTTTGCTAGGTTTCTGAACTACATTGTAGTACCTCATCCATGGTCTATTAAAACAGTCAGTTAATTAATTCTCCCTTGGGGCCACTTGTGACTTGGAAAGGTATTCCCTAACATCTTCTCATGTACTGCACATAACATTTCAGATGTTAAATTGATTAATACACACCAGTTTGGAATAATCAAATGTTCACAAAAATGAATCCATCAAGTAATTTGCCACATAAAATATTGTTGTCACGTCTAGTTTGTAATAAAAACATTGTGACTTGTTGAATTTCTGAATCTGTGGAAGAAAAGCGACATGTAGGAGATAGCACCTTCTCTGACTGTCAGCAAACAAAAGCACAGGCAACCTGCTATGTTTATTATGCATCCATTACAGTTCACATAATACCAACAAAGATTACAACTTAATAATCTATATATAGAAAGGAAGTTAGTCATTTGCTGCTTATGTGGGAAAATAAAAAATAGAGACTCTTGTAGGGTATTTTGCCTTTCAAGCCTGCTCCACAATTTGAAAAGACAGGAATGATCTGTTGTTGCCTTAACTCCACATTCCTGCCTGCCTGCCCTCCATAACCTTTGACATTCTTGTTGTTCAAAAATCTGTGTAACTCAGCCTTAACTATGTTTAATAGTGAGATTCTGCTCCTCACTTGGGATGAAAATTCCGAAGAGTAGTGACACTCTAGGAGAAATTTCTCTTAATCCTGATCTTAAACGGGAGATCCCGTATTTTTAAGTAATGTTTTCTTGTTCAACGGTATTACCATCACTGAATCCCTTACTGTCAACAACCTGGGCTCGCCACTGATGTGAGACTGAACTGGACCAGCTATGCACAGAGTGGTGTCAGGAAGAAATCAGACACTAGGAATTATAGTAACTCACCTCCTCTCTCCCCATTGACTTTCCACCATCTATAAGGTACAAGTCAGGAATGCGATGGAATACTCTCCACTTGCGTGGATGAATGCGGCTCCAGCATGACTCAAAGCTTAACACAACCTGGGCAAAACAGCCTGCTTGATTGGCATCTCTTCCACAATATTCACTCCCTTCACCACTGAAGCACAGTGGCAGCAGTGTGTACAACTTCAAGTTGCACAGCAATAACTCACCAAGACTCCGATGACAGTACTTTGCAAACCCATGATCTCTACCATCTCGAAGGACAAAAGCAACCGATACACAGGAACACCTCCACCCGCAAGCTCCCCTCTAAGCAGCGCATCCTCCTGAATTGGAAATATAATGGTGTTCTGCACTGTCACAGGGTCAGAAGCTTGGAACTCCCTTTCTAACAGCGCTGTTGGGTGCACAAACACCCCGTGGACTTCAGCGCTTCAAGAAGAAATCTTACTGCCCTCTTCTCCAATGTAATTAGGGATGGGCAATAAATCCTGGCCACATCCAGTGATGCTGACATTATGTGGACAAATAAAAAGAAGAGGTACTACATCACTTTCTAGTTCTGTACAGCAATAACATTCCATTATATACCGTATTCCTTTATTCCTTATTTTTATGCTGGTGCTCATCTCCCAGTGAGGACATTAATCCCATTCCTGTTGAGGGGAAATGCAAAGGCTAATGTTATATTAGCTTTTTACATTTTTTTTTTTAACCTATCAGCCAGTTTTAAGTTTTCAATAGTTGAATCCCTTAATCTCTCATCTCTATTACAGTAACCAACTTTTCACCATTTAGAAACTATTGTGATCTTTTCTTGGCTCCAAAATTGATGACCTCTCAACTCCCATAGTGATCACTAAGCTACCACTCACTGAAACGAACATTTTTTTGCAAGCTTCAGCTTTCACCCACACTTCTTACAAATTGGCTTAACTTAGTGTTGTCAGTAAATTTAGACATAACTGCTCTCAATTCCTTCATCTAAATGGCTCAGTGGTTAGCATTGCTGCCTCACAGCGCCAGGGACCTGGGTTCGATTCCACCCCTGGGTGACTGTCTGTGTGGAGTTTGCACATTCTCCCCATGTCTGCGTGGGTTTCCTCCAGGTGCTCCAGTTTCCTCCCACAGTCCAAAGATGTGCAGGTTAGGTGGATTGGCCATGCTAAATTGCCCGTAGTGTTCAGGGATGTGTAGTTTAGGTGAGTTATAGGGGGATGGCTCTGAGTGGGATGCTCCAAGGGTCAGTGTGGACTTGTTGGGCCAAAGGGCCTGTTTCCACACTGTAGGGATTCTAAATCATTTGTAAATACAGTGAGTAGTTAAGACCCAGTACAAATTCATGGAATGCCACATCCTGTCAATTTGAGCACATTTCGTTATCCCCATTCTGCCTTTTACCTCCGTCAGGTCCAAAACCACACCAACACATTGCCTTTGTTTCACATGCAAGTATTTTCAAACTTGTTGTGTTATGTTTGTGTGTATATCTTCCTGCAGTGAGGAGCATCTGTAAGATCATGGCGATGAAAGCAATGCGCAACAACCGACTGGGATCAGCTCTTTCATGGAGTGTTCGAGCAAAAGATTCATTCTTTGCAACCCTCATCTCAGATAGGTTTGTAACAATTAACCCATCTGGTAGCAGTTTACCATTATCCCTTAACTGTGTTTTCAGTTTTGCCCCCTTTTGAAGGCAGCCAGTGGTGCCTGTGATCAGCTGATGCTCACCTCATAAATTAATGGCAGCAACCATTGGCAGACTGTTTGTTTGGTTTTGCCAAAGTATTGGCAAGTGTTTGATCAGGAAAACCATCACACAGCTGTATCTTGAGCTACTTAATATCCATGTGCATACAGTGCATCAGAATTTATTGAAGCTGATCAGGAATGATTGTCCTGGACAATCTTCCCCAGCAGCTAGTGTAGCATTGGGCCCAGTTGTAGCAAGTGAATATGAACACTGCTTTTACTAACAAGGACATTTGGAGGAAGCTCTGTTTTTGACCTTTATCTTGATAGTTAAGTTGCTATTTAGCTGGAGCCTGCCATTTCTGGTTGTAAATTTTTGGTTTCAGTGTAGAACCAATGTTGTGTAACAACCTAAAGGGAGGGTAAACTGGCCACCCTACTTTCTACACAAAGCAGGAGCAGGTGTAGGCTTCTTGGCCCTTTGAATCTGTCTTGCTGTTCAATAAGTTTGTGGCTGATCTGGTTCTGCTCTTAACTCCATTTTCCAGTCTGTCCCCTGTGATCTTTGATGACCTTAACAATCAAAAATCTATCTAACTCAGCCTTCAAAGCATTCAATGGCCGAGACTCCACTGTTCTTTTGAGAAAGAGAATTTCAGTCTAATGACTCGAAAAAATAAATTCTGTCCACTTTAGTCTTGATGAGAGAGAATCTGATTTTTAAATGCTGGCCTATAGTTTTACACCCCCAGTACAATGGAGTGAAAATGAGCAATTAGTCTTAAGAATTGAACTCCTCAGTGTTGAACCATGTGCTGTTGGATGAACCATTCAGTTAAGGAATGCTTGGGTCTGTGCTCACTCAGTGGATTTAGTAACCAATAGTTTACTTAAATGAATAGTCCATTCTGCTGGATGTGCACCGCACATTTAATAGCAATGTGACACTGGCACTTGATCCTTATTCTCCAACAGTAAATAGATCAAAAAATTAATTTTATCTATTTTGTATATTTTGGTGGTACTCCTAGTAAAGGAGTTGGTACTGAAGGATTGGAATTCTTAGAGACTCCAATCACTAGCGAACACCTCCAGGACCAGGTTGTCAGTCTGTCTTGAATCATTTCCAGTTGAATGTGGCAGATTGATATTTCCCATTTCCCGCATAAACTGCCCTGTGTCCCTTCATATTCTTCAGAAGTTTGGTTCTGTAGGCTGGTTCAGTAGGATTCCATTTCACTCTTGAATCTTGTTGAGAGAGAAAGTTTGTTTGCTGACTGGAGTGATTACTAACTATACAGTGTTAATAAAGACACTGGCTTGTTTTACAGGTTACTTCAGGATTACTCCGTTAAAGGAAGCTTTTCTGACTTTGACTTGATCAGCAACCTAGGATCCTCTATGCTGCTGAGTGACCGGCTGACCTTCCTTGGTAGGCAGACCTAATTCTCTAGTCTCCTGGCAAAACTAGTGCTCTTAGTGATGGAGGGTTAAATTTATTATGGGTTGTATTTGTGTTGCATGTCATATACTTGAAACAGGGGAAATTGCCTCAGACACAGATTTTGTATTCTCTAATTGAGTGCTGCATTGGAACTTGGCATGGGGAGAGGTTGGGACAGTGGAATAAGTTTGCAACTGATGTAGGGCTATGGGGAAGAGACTGGAATACTGGGATTAGTTCAGGATTGATATAGGGCAATGGGACGAGTGTGGCAGTGGGAACAGTTTAGGATTCCTTCTGTAAACAGCAAGCAGATCGGAACAAATGATCTCCTGTGCTGTACATCTCCACTTCCTCAGCTGTAAGCATACCAATCACATCCTTCAAATGGGATGATTCGGGTGATGAGAACATTGATGAGTAGGACGTTGTACTGGACAAGACTTGGTGGCAGCACTCTGGTTTTCCAAAGCTGTTCTGCACTTAATGCCTTCCGAGTCTCTCAGTTTGAAAGATCTGAACTAAATAATGGGCTAAGACAACTGAGGGATGACCTGTTTGATATCCTTCAGCAATTGAAGGGATTTGATAGGCTCGATTAGAGTGAAAACATTTTCACTTTTGGTGGATTCAAAACTCACAGCTATAAATGTAACACAGTTACTAGTAAACCAAAAAGGGTATTCAGAAACTTCTTTGCCCAGAGAGTGGTCTTAAGGTGGAACTCACTACCACAGGGAAGATAATTCTAGAGATACATTTAAGGGAAAGCTAAATAAAAGCATGAGAAAAAGGCTATCCTTATACATTGAAACAGAGAGGGATGGACGGAGGTCATGCAGATCGTAAGCATTGACATGGACCTATTGGTCAGTTTCTGTGCTGTATATTCCAGACAGTGTAATGTTCTGTGGTTTCCTGTTGACAGGGAAGTATTGTGAATTTCACAAGCTCTATGGGGAGATGCAATTTGCAAAAGCTGCTAACCTACTGCTTTCACTGATGACTGCCCGCATTGCTCCAAGATCTTTCTGGATGACACTACTCTTGGATGCTCTTCCCATGATGGAGCAGAAAGAGGTGTGTTTACTGCTCGATGTTAGATTGTTTTAGTTATTCTGTTAATTTTTCAGTATTTGACACGCATCAGTTGAGATGACATGGGATGCGCGTTTTCTCCTAACCATACTCTCAACCCCTTCATTGAGAGCCTGGATCTAATAGGAGATACAGAGAAAGCAAGGATAATGATGGTTGCTCAGTCCATATTTGCTTCTAGTTATGAACATAGAAATTAGGAGCAGAATTAGACCATTCAGCCCCTCGAGCCCACTCCACTATTCAGTAGGATTATGGTTGATCTGTTGTGTTTTGAATTCCACATTCCCGAATACCCCCAATAATTTTTCCTTCAGATGCCAAACAAGAATCTATCCACTTCCACTTAAAAGTATTCAATGACCCTCCTTCTCCCACCTTCTGAATGTTCCAAAGTTGCACACCCACTTAAGAGGCTGAGATTGAAAGGTGCCCTAGATGTGATTGGGTAAGAAGATGGGATTCTTTACAATTCTTATTCCACACTCTGGTTGATTCTTCATGTTGTCAGGGTAACAAATATTGCCTTGTCAGTGTCACCAAAACCTATAACCAACCTGCTCTGGTAGTGTTTAATGGGGACAGTGTAGAGGATGCTTTACTCTGTATTTAACATTTGTACTGTACTTGACACAAATGTAGAGCAGGCTTTACTCTGTATCCGAACTAGTGCTGTATCTGTTTTTGGGAGTGTTTGATGATGGTATAATTTATCCCTTTTCCAGTTTTAACATCCTTCATGTTCATAGAATCAATCATAGAATCCCTACAGTGTGGAAACAGGCCCTTTGGCCCAACAAGTCCACACTGACCCTCTGAAGAGCATCCCACCCAGTCCCACCCCTTCGTATACTTGTAACCCTGCATTTCTCATGTCTAATCCACCTAGCCTGCACATCCCTGACACCACGGGTCAATTTAGCATGACCAATCCACCTGACCTAATTTACACATCTTCGTCTCTGGGAGGAAACTGGAGCACATGGGGGAAACCCACGCAAACTTAGAAGAAAATGTGCAAATTCCAGATAGACAGTTGCCCAGGTCCCTGGCGCTGAGGCAGCAATGCTAACCACTGAGCACCATGCCACCCCTAGATATAAAGTTGCACCATGTTTTGATTTGTCTTGGTTGTTGCACTGAGCTTCGTGAGTATCATTGACTCAATCTGTTGTACTTCTGGTTTTCAGACTAGAAATTGCAACATTGTGAGCCTGTGCTAATGCAGGAGGAGTGATTGTTGGTTTTGTATTGTCGCACGCTGAGTCATGTAAACTGGCTGCTATGAATGAAAGTGTAGCATGATTAAATGTTATCTTGCTTCCTGAAAGAGATCAATGCATTTTGTACCCGTTTGCTCATTGTTTTGTTTTGTTTCTCTTGGTCAGGTGATCTTTTCTACAGAGCAGACGTATGCACTCATGCACTGTCTGGAGGATGTGACAGCTGATAATACTGAAAGTGAAAGAGAGATGAGAGCTTTGGGGGTAAGAGGCAACTCTACGCATGTATACTCTAACAGCTAACAACTCAGCAGCTAACACACCCTGGGAAATGTCAGTGAGTCATTACTGATAGAAACGTAGGAATAGGTGGAGGATAGTCAGCACCTCCAGACTTTTCTGCCTTTCAGTTAGATCAAGGCTAATTGTTATTACAATTCCATCTATCACCTTTGGTTCTGTAACCTTTAAAACTCTTGCCTAATAAAAATCTGTTATTTGAATCTTTTCAGTTGCATCTCTGACTCAACAATGTTTTGAAGAGAGTTCCAGATTTAAACTCTCCTGGATGTGAAGAATCACTTCCTAATATTGTCCCTGAATAACTTTGCTGTAGTTATTTTTATCAGCCTGTCTGAATATGTTATGATGCACCTCCTAAGGCAGGTGGGACTTGAACCCTAAGCTTCTGGCCCAGTGGTAGAGATGACCACTGCACCTCAAAGCTCTGCACTCTTCCACTAAAGGGAATAGTTTCTCTTGATTGAATTATGCTAAGAGCTCAATTAGATCACCCTTCAATATTTTATATTGAAGGCAATGCAAACTGCCTTTAATTTAATCCTCTAAACCTGGTGAATCGATGCTGCTCCGTGGCAAATATATCCCGTCTCAGATGTTGATATTTAAGTTAGACACTGGGCAGAGGAGGAGGAGATGATGCTGGAATGGGGTGGATAGTGGGGTGTTACGGGAGGGGCTGAGATTAATTCTGACCTGTTACTGTGACAGCTCAAACTTGTAATTTTGAGTTTTTGTTTTTCTCTGTTCCAGGGTGAGGATGAGGTGGAGACAACACAACTCGGCCTCCTCCGATTGGCTTTCACTCGGAATCTGGCAAAGGCCATTGTGCAAGAGGGAACGCATCAAGGATCCTGAAATTAGGCTGGAATTATAACCCGAGCATATGATCTGCTAGCCCAGTTTGATGCGTGGGCTCTCTGCGAGCCTGAGCTTGTAAATAAAGGTTGCATTTTTCCATGGTTTTGAATCCTGTGCAGAAATTCACAATTAAAATATTTTGTATCCAAAGGCATTGCTTGGTACTTGGTTGCTGTGACTAACTAGATGCTGAGTTGAAGCTTGAGAAGAGGAGCTACACATTTATAACCTTGTGTTTCTGTCAGTCTTACCCCCAGTTCTTGAAGGTGCTGACTTGTTGATGGTGAATGCCCAGGGTTGGGATTAGGGAAGTGGATTATATGACAGTCAGCCTCTCCTGACTTTGTTTTTATTTTGTGAGGGCTTGCAGCTACTTGGGTCTGTCATCAGTGACCCCATTGTGATCTAGCCTGAGTTTAATTAACTACAGCAACTGGAAGTTAAGTGAAAAAAATCTCTGGCTGTTAAACAGGTTGCTTTATTAAGTTGCAGGGGTCAATGCCAGCTTAGCTCTCCCTTGTCTGCTAGGCAGTAGGGAGTCTGTAGGCTCAACTGTATTGCTGCAGGCAATGGATGTGGTTCCATTTCCTTGGCACATCCAAGTTTGATGCAGGTTTCCCTCCTCCACGCTGTATGTTCCTTGCCGCCTGAATCTTTCCCGCTATTGCAGGACAGTGTGGGTTCTGTTCTGTCCCACATCGGAAACACATATCCTCTCCGTCTATGAGGGAACAAAAGTACACGGGAAATGGGCAGACTACATATGGCTCCTTCAAGTTCTTTTTTCGTCACAGTTGACAGTTTTCTGCCTCAACTACAGTTCACACAAACTCCCCAATATCCTTTAATTTCCTCAGACCTAAAATCTCTCCTTCCAGTCTTTGTTGCATTCAACGACGGAACATCTACAGGCATCTGGGGTGGTAAATTCCAAAGATTCTAAATCTTCAAGTGAAAAAAAGTTCTCATTTCTGTTTTAAATGGTTGATCCCTTCTCCTAAAACTGTTTTTCCCCTTGGTTGGGAATCTAGAAGACAATCTGTCTGCATCTATTCTATCAGAAACCTTCAGAAGCCTGTATGCTTCTAAACTTGAGAAGATAGACCCAATTCACTCAGCCTGTCAGCCCAGAGCTGAAACTGGTGGACCTCTGCTGCAAGTATATCTTTGCTTATTTTTATATATATTCACGGAATGTGGGCATCGTTGGCTAAATCAACATTTACTGTCAATACCCAATTGCCCTTGAGAATGTGATAGTGAACTGCTGCAGTCCATGAGACTGGCCATGTCCGCTGTTGCTGGAGAGTGTCAGGATTTTAACCAAATGTGTACATGATATTATGGTCTTGTCGAGACCCTTTGAAATTGTAGCAATATTTGTTTCTTATTCTTATATTCCAGTGAAGATAACATGTCATAAGGCTTGCTGTACCTCTGCTTTCCTGTACTTACTATACTACCAAAGTAAATAATCTATTATTCACCTGCATATGATATTCTACCTGCCAAATTGTTACTCAATCACAACCTGTTTATCACTCTTTGCAGCTGTTTGTATCCTTGTTATAGACTGCATTCCCTGAAGCCAGTTGCTGACTGCGTATTAACACTCCTGCAAAAATTTGATTGAAAGCTTGGATGACCCTAGCTTAAACATGTCTGTCTCAGTGTGACCCCACAGAAACAAGAGAATGCAGAATCTGTGCTCCCTGAGATGGAAAGGTCAATTTTTGACTTGCCATATACTGGAGGCTCCACAAGGATCCAAATTTTGGAGTACTAAGACAAAGAACCTGACCTGGTCCCTGGGTATGAAACCAGAGTATTCCCTTGCCCTCCTCCTGATCAGGCTGTACAAACTAGGGCAGTCTCTCAACGTTCCCATCACCAGATTGTGCAGGAGACTGGAATGATCTGAATCCTCTAGTGCCAGGCTGTGGATGAGTTCAGAGTAAACTAAATTATCTAATATGACTTTTCTACTCTGGTGTAATTGGCAAGAGACCAATCAGCCCTTATAATCCACTGTACTATTGGGTTATATTATGTCAGATCTGCATCTAAATTCCATCTATCTGCTTTGGTTCTATGATCCTAACTACCCTTAACACTAATTTAGGTTTTCATTTTTCACCCCTTTGATTGAAGGGTACTGGAAGACGAAGGCCAACATTCTATCAATTTGTAATTTTGTGTGCTTGATCTCTCTGCTCCTCCATAGTTTCTAAATTATCACCACTTATGAAGTAAAGTACTCTGATTTCTGACTTCAGTGTAAGGCATTTAGCCTCACAAGGCGCTTCCCTAGGGTGGGACCCCAAGGGTAAGAGTTTTGAGGCTGCAAAGGCCACCACTCAGCTCCCATCCACACTCTGCTATTTGCAACGAACTTGGAGCAACAGCTCTCTATTCTTTCATTTGTCACTTACAACAATAGTGAGCAGCTGAAGTGCAAGTACAGATCCTTGTGGGATACCAGGGGGCAAACCTTATCAATTTTTATCCTCTGTATCTATGACCTACCTGCCAACAAAGTGCTTGCCTATTTACTAACAGTCACGCTGTTGAATGCCTTTTGGAAGCCCGTGTAAATGATAGCAAACTTTCTGTTTTTGGGGGTGGAGAAAGGAAGAGTTAAGAAATCAAAGCTAAAATGAAACGACTTTATTTCAATCGTGCAAATAATAACACACCTTAAATATTTACAAATTACAGTTTTTAAATTCTGAGCAGAAACTGTGCTGGATATAGAGCGATATGTTCAGGAATAAAGTCTTTTGATTTTGAACAATAAATACATTATATAAAGCAGCAGCAACAACACATGACTGCACTGGAAGTCACATCTTAATTGACCAAATGCTGTGCAAAAATGGCAGCTTGTGCTGAGTGTTAGACTCTGGGCATTGGAGGGACTAGGGAAGAAGAGACTGAAGCAGAGTTGTTTGTATTAGTGCATGCTCTCTTCTTGAATGACAATTAACACTGGACAACACAAGCACTGAGAAAAGACAACTGAATATTGGAGACACTTAAGTCAGCGAAAGGCTGATCACAGCCAAACACTGACACCAGTGAGATATCCAGCTACCCAAATAGTTAAAGCATTCAGTGGAGAAAACGGAATGTACAGTGTCTCATTTGAGGAGGAAGATGATCAATTTCAACTGAGTTACAGCAAAAAGACCAGAAGGATTAATATGTCAGCTTTATAAAAGTGGTAAAAGGTTGCATTTAGATCAGCATGGAGGAATTGAGTGCTTCACAAATCAGTTGAGCTATGGAAAGCTGTGAAAATAGATCAGTCCCAAAGCTGCAGTGGTTTGAGGATGTCCTACTCCACAGGGGCTTGACTCTCAGTTTCCAACTATGCAGTTGACCGGGTCACTTCTGCAGCCCCTCAGCAGGATGCACTCTTAGGTGAAGATGCCCCAGGTACTAATCTGATAATTAATCATACTACTAGATGTTTGTACTCAGCTGAGCAAGGGAATAAAGGGCTTTTCAGATACTTGGGGCTCATTAACAGACTGCAATGGTGAATAAACTACAGGCAGTTCATAGTTATTCAGGTGAAGCCACTGGGATACCAGGAAGGAAAAACAGGATGGAATTTTAACAGAATGGAGGGTAGAAATTGGGTGAGAGATTTTCCCTATTGATGGGGAGGGACAGTGTAAATAACAAGTGGTTTGAACAGAAGTTTTAAGTTGACAGACTCCTGTCGCAATCATTGCCATCACCTGCTGTATCATCGTTGTGAATGATAGAGAACATTGATACAACCTCAGACCTCTATACCAAGTTCAGTGCCATAGCAGCTCTAATGGCTCTTGTTTCTCCGTATTAATAAGGTTTGTTCCTAGACTGTGGTCTTCTCCAGCAGGGACGATGAATTCAGGTAGGATGAATGCTTTGGGAACACCATTAAGTGTGAGGGTGACTCTGACCACCTGAGCAGAAATTATTCTCCATCCTGCATATTGTTTCAATGAAGTTAAATGGAAGCTTGAGATTAATACTCCATCTTTTCATTAGACACTTAAGCTTTCCAGACACAACACTAAGTACAACAATTTCAGATTATGACCCATTTGTTTCACAAGCAACTTAGTGATAATTCAGCTTTTTCTTTACTTGATCCATTACCATCTCTTTTGGTCTTGCAGTATCGTCCCTTTAGACATTTAGTCTTTCCTGCTTTTGACCCTCTCATAGACTGTGTTCCTTTTATTCTTTCCTCCCTTCTTCCTATTTCTTTGCTTTTGTAACTTGTTTAAAATCTGTTATTTCATATTATGTCCAGCTCTCATACAATATCATCAAGCTGAAGCATTTGTTTCCCTTGCCACAGATGCTGAGTCTTCCCAGCATTTAAAAATTTTATTTCACTGTCCCGCGAGTGCTGCTTTTCCTCAGGAGTGTCCCAAGGCAGCGATTATCACAGCAGAGTCCAACACCGGTCCTCCATTTGGTGTCTGGACATTCACATTTCCAGCCAGGGTCACTGAATGGCGATCAAGAGCAGGAACCTAGGTTGCTTGGAGAATTCCAATGAGGAAGCCTTGATGTTTAGGAAACTCAGCCAGAGTGAGGATCTAACATGAGCTGCAATTTCAACCAGTCGCTTAATGAAGTTTCTAGCTGATCACTGCAACATTAATTGACCCTTTCGTAATAGTAATAGAAGCCTCTGATAAGGAGCAGATTTGGAGTGATTTTGAGTACAAGTGTGTAAAGTTCAGCTGTGCAACAAAACAGCAAAGTCAAATGCCAGATTCCAAGCCCTGCCTGCTACAGACATGGACCACAGACCCAGGTTACAATTTGTTCCTTCATCAGTTCCAGATGCAATCAGATGGCACAGTGCTTCAGTTAGGCGATCCAAGTGCTTCAAGCATATGGAGGTGTTTGGCGTATTTGAAACTATGAGCGATAGTGAAGGGTCAAAGACATCCCCATTTTTCAGCTGGGGGGAACTGGTCCACCTCACCCATCTCTGAGCACAACTGCTGTCCCATTGTAAAAGTTAGCTTGTATCTCAGTTTGACGTTCTCCTACAAATACAAACACACAAGAGAAGCCTAGGAGGAAGTCACCCACTCAAAGTTTGTCATTCTCATGCACAGCAAAATATATCAGCACCTGGGGTAATAAAGAATCAAAGAAGGCAGGGACAGTTGAGGGAGGATTATGGAGAAGATAGAAATGCCACCTGGGAAGGGAGCAAGTTAAGGGGCAAGAGAGGTTTCTGGAGACTAGAGAGAAAGCAGGAATATGGAATTGAGAGAGGATCAAACATGTTAGTGAAACAGGTACAAAGGGCCTACTCTGTTTTCTGTTTCTTGAGAGCTGGAGGAGGCTAGAGAGAGAGAACAGCTAGAAAGAAAGGAGCTAGAGAGAAGGAGGGTAAACAGCCCAGATGCAATAGAGAGCACGCAGAGGGGAAAAGGGTTGGCTCAAACTCATGCACACAAGCATGCGCACATACACGAGAATAAACCAGTACGTGTGTAAATACATGTGCTGATTTGACTAAATGCCTTACCTTCAGAGGATTTGCCAGTAACATAACCTGGGTAATAGAAGCTGGAGGCAGGATAGGATTGAATGGAGCAAGATCTGTTCCCGATGGAGGTTGCAGCTTCACTTTCATTGTCTGTGAATGAACAGAGAACACAGTCAATGCTCATGTTGTGAATTCCAATTTAATCTCAGGGCCTCCAACATATCTGGTGATAAATTTGTTTCCCAGGGAGCTTCGGAGACCCTTGTGGATGTGGGTTCCTAGTATTTCCCACCCAGCCTAACTAGATGATATCAACCAGTCTTGACACTCCAACTTAGGATTCATCCAAACCCCAGGCTTACAAATTCTAATGTATCAAACAAGTTTATGAGACACAAAAGGTTAAATAGCACTGGAATAAGAGCCTTGTCCAAGTTAAACGTCAGAATGACACTACTTAGTTTCCTTGAAATCTTTGTGCTTTCGCTTGAAGTTACATAAATTTAAAAGACTACTCCATGCTGGTCTTTACACTCCACGAGCCACCTTCCAACCCCCTCTTCATCTCATCCTAATGTCTAGGGGAAAGAGAGAGATTGGGGGGAGGGAGGAGAGAGAGACACAGATGGGAAGACAGAGTGAATGATAAGAGGGGAACAGAAAGACAGGAGATTGCTGAATGGAAATTAGATGCTCTTTTTTCTAAGATGGTGATGCTCAAAGGCACATTATTGGCTGTGAAGCTTTGGGTTGTTCCGAGTGTGGTAAAGTCCTAGTGTAAATGCACATTGTGCTTATTAATGATCCAAGACTGTTTTGGCTCCCACCTTGGGTACAGCAGCCTGCAGAAGCAC
Source organism: Rhincodon typus (assembly GCF_021869965.1). Classification (NCBI taxonomy): domain Eukaryota; kingdom Metazoa; phylum Chordata; class Chondrichthyes; order Orectolobiformes; family Rhincodontidae; genus Rhincodon; species Rhincodon typus. The sequence goes on from NC_063354.1 coordinate 29,571,449, forward strand.
ATTGGTGATGGGCAGGGATGAGGTGCTGATCATGGAGATGACAATCACAAGCACATCCAATCTCGCAGGAGGACAGTCCTTCGCAAAGTGCAGGAGGATCCGGAAACCATTCTTGTCATACGCAGTCACAGGGTGGACATTACCTACAATGAGAACATATGCTACAGTCAGACAATCATACTGCACAGGAGGACATTCAGCCCATCCTCCCTCTATTGGCTCCTTGAAAGAACTAACTAACTAATCCCTCAGCCTGCGACTTTCCTGTATTCCTGCAAGTGCTTCCCCTTTAAGTACTTATACACTTCTCTACTGAAAGTTACTCTTGAATATGCTTCCAAGTAGCCTTTCAGGCAGCACATTTCAGAATACAACAACTCACTGTGTAAAAGAATCATTCCTCACATCACCTCTCAATGTCCGATGGTTAGTGTCTGAACCTTTCATAGCTTGTCACCTGTCAACCTGGACTTTACAAATGCCATTAGGCTGTTCAGCCTCAGAAGACATTATACTCAAACTTGACTTTGCAGACAGAGGGGCCCGCGTAGTGGTCAAGAGCATAAATCCTATTTGAAATTTCCTCTTCCCTGTGCAACATTAAGGTGAAAGACTCCTGACTGAGATGGATGATCAGTAAAGTCCAACTTGGGCAAAGTTGTGTGTATAGAAATCTATAATTGTTTTTAAGATTTTTTTAAATAAAAGGACTTTTGAGAGGTTGTATTAATTCTGAAGGGAATCAGTTATAATTTTCCTGAATAACAAGAAATACCAGTTCAAAATGTCTGGTGATGCTTGACCTGGAAACAGTTTCAACAACAAGGAACTTAAGGCTGGAAGCCATGTAGTTGGCAGACACAAAGAAAAACTGGAGACAAAAGGCAATCAGCATACAGATGCGGACACAAAAGCTCTGCAGCAGGATACAGTTCTCACACTCCTGGTGTGCTTAAACTCCTGAGAAATCTGAAAAAAAGTCAGTCAGCTATCTGTGCAACAGTAAAGTATAGAGTTCCAGAAGCTCTTGAGCACAATGTACAGAAGAGCTAAAAGGGACTGAAGACTAAAAGCAGTGTGAATAGTTCAGCTACTGTGGAAGAACAGAGTTTATATTAGAAGAATAAGATTGAGAGTTTAAAAACTGACATGATCTGAATGAGAGACATAGGTGTGTGCCTTGTCACTATCAATCATGTCTGGGAACTGTGGATAGAACAAGTGCCAATATATGAGACTTAAAGCCTGAATCTATTGAGGGAGAAAGCAAGAAATCCTCTTCTGTACCTGAGGCAGAGTTGGAAAGAATGTGAGATTGCATAGCGTGCCACATTTGTTCGGGGAATGAAATGGATGCTTGTGATTGAATGTGACACACATTTGTTGGATTGACTATTTGAAGTGAAATTAACCTTTTAGATGAAGTATTATTTCCCTGTTAATTCATGTGTAATTTGCATAGGTTCAGATTTGTATTAAAGAAAGAGCAATCTTGCTGGGTTTTTTGTTTTGGGGGCGGGTCATTCAGTAAATCTAGTTTTCTTTGTTTTTGGATTCTCCATGGAGCTAGTAGCCAGGGGTTTATCGTACAAATCTATCCCAATTTAGTATCCAAATGCCTCTCGAGCATAAGCCACAGGATTGATGCTGCGAATGTATTTCATATTTACAGTAGGGAACCACTCCTCTGAGATTGCTGCCAAGGTATTTGACAAGATAGTGTAGGAGTTTTACTTTGTATCCAATCCCTACTGAAACTGGCCTGTACAGAGGGCATTACGCTGTATCTAACTTGTACTGTGCTTGCTCTAGGAGAATTTGATGATGACAGTATAAAGAGAACTTTACTCTGTACCTAACCCTATTCTGTAAATGCCAGGGGAGTGGCTTGATGACACAATAAGTTGTCTGAAAGACAAAAAATTCCACTTCTGAGAAGAATCACAAAAACAAGAAAAAAAAGAGATGAAATTGGTTCCAATTTTATTCTTGAGCAATGCTTTTTCTGACTGGCTATCCTGTTTTGCTGATTCTTGCACCACTCCCCAAGTTTACTCTGAGCTGGATGTGTATAAGACCATTCAACAACTTTTAGCTCCCTACACACTGAAATAAACAAGCTTCACATAACAGTGAACTCAAGTGGGGCCTGGCATGGAGAGTGGAATTTCAAACTCCAACGTCAAAATCATAAGTACCTGGACAGACTGGGAGTGTGAATCTGTGACAGGAGACGTGAGAATGGGAGAGAGGAAATCTCCAGTTTTCTAATTTGTTCATTACACAGACGTTTTCAAGGGAACATGATTCTATTCCCAATCCATTTTACACAGATCTTTAAAGATACTCACTTGGTTTAATTGTCTCCAGAGGAACTGTCACGTTGCTCAGTGACATTTCTGGAAAAGCACTTCGGAGAGGACTGGATGGCTGAGGGGAGAGAGAGCGGAACAGGGGACTGCTGGGGGCCGCAGAGGGTGTACTGTACCCACTGCCTGCTGGTGCCCCAGGGACAATCCCCGCCATACCAGAAGCACTAGAGTCAGAAATGAAAACAAGGTTATTTACTTTTTAAAAACAGCCTACATTCTAGCCTTTGCCATAATTTTCTCCCAAATTACTGCCTTATCCAGACAGGATAATAAAGGCAAATTAGATCAGGAGAATTTAATAATGATAAATGAAATTTAACCTTATTCCCCACAATCTCTCCCTCCAACCCTCCCTTTCTCCATTCAACTCCTCTGCTATCCATCCCCTGCCATTCCAAACCCTTCCCTTTTCCTCTGCCAACTCCTGCCCCTTCATAATCCTATTCATCACCTCTCTATTTCCTCTCACTTGTCACTTTCCCCCACCTCACAGACAAATACTGTCCCTCACAAAGGATGAAAGTAATGAAAAATACTGATTTACCTTTTGACCTCCTCTAGAACCTTCTGACCAAGCATATCCAGCTCCTGCATACTGCTGCTGAATGTCGTTTGGGAACAGGAGCTGGAATGGAGCAAAGCACCTGGAATCCGGGGCTCCAGTGGTGGCATCGGAAACACGGAGACTGGGTTAGACTGAGGGACAATGGTGGCAGCGTTCATAAGCAAAGGAACTGCTGCTGCACGTGGAGCTTGAGATACCCCAGAGAACGGCAGGAGGCACTGAGCTGGAGACTGGTTTAATGTTCGAGGTACAGACTGCAGCAGAGGAGTGATGGAGGAAACTGGTCCATCAGCAGCTGGCGGCCCTGCAAAGGGGTTGAGGGCAGAGGGTTCAACCTGGAACAGAAAACCCTGTTAATGGAAACAGCATCTGGTGACAGCTATAAAACATTAATCAGAGCCACACACTGACCCTGAAGGAGGCTACAGCAGAATGTCCCAGAGTCAAGTGGTGAGGGCAGGCAGAGAGAAGGGGGACAGAGCAAGGTGGTGGATGGGGAAAGGCCATGCTGCACGTGGAGGATTTGAAGACAGCAGGCAGTAGCATGAGGGACAAGACAAGGCAAATTAAAAATCCAGGGGTAGGTAAGGATCAAGTGAATTGTTCTACCTGAAAGTTGTTCCACAGAGACTCTCCAGAGTCTTTGTCAATCTCAGAACTTGATGGAGGGTCATTCAGTCCTGAACAGGAACAGATAGAATTTATCCCGCGTTTGAATTATGACACTGCTTAATGTAGAATTGACTAAACACTCTTGTCCACTAACCACACCCATCCATAATTAACAAGGGGCACTAGCAGACAGCCACATGGTTGAATTTCTGCGATTCTCCACCATGCCCTGCAGTTAGTGCCTGATGAAGCCTGTGATCTAGACTGACTGTGTGTCATTCTGGGGTCAATGAAGCATCTCTGACTGATGCCCTGGCACTCACTGGGGACTATCAAGTCTCAGGATGCCCAGACTGGGGCAGAAATTGGCAAAACATTACGGAGAAGCAACTGCATGGTGCAATGAGTTAGACGTTCAGTTTTGGCAAACAGGGCAATTTACACACAGTTGTGCCCGTCCTCTTTTTATGGCTGCAATCTGGTAGCCTTGTCCCAGTTGCCAATGGCAAGAGGCCAAGAGCTCAGAGTTTTTCCAAGTTTCGGGCTGTAACACAATGTTGCCCAGGACGAAGGGCCAGGTACTAATACTGGTTGCACAACATGGAAACTGTTCCACCTTCATAGATATTAACATACGGGGCAGAGCCATGTGGCTGGACCAAAGTCAAATTAACTTTATTGGACACTCCTTAGTTATTCCTGACCAAACCAGGATTCCACCTGAACACTGCCATTTAAAAACCCTCCTGATATCATAACAGGACTGCTAAGATCTTGGTTTAACCCAGCTTCCAAGGTTAGAAGAATACTGGATTATAACAGGTTGAGGATTACTGACAGGCTGCAGGCTGCACAGATGTTGCACATTACCCAGTGAAAGCAGCTCCACATCCAGCAGTCCAACAGAACTGGGAGGTTGCTTGGCCACGTTTGACAGGCTGGCAGTTCGGGAGCCAGGATCATTGGAGGCTTGTGGTGGAGGTGGAATAATGGGGAATACTGGCGAGATGGTGGGGTAAGCCTTTTCCGAGGGAACATCCAGTCCAGCCAGATCGATTAGGGTCTCCGTGTTAGTGGCTCCACTATTCACTGCAAGACATGAACACATGGTCAGCTGATCAAATCCAAGCACAGCAGATAACTCCCTTGCATTTTAAATGGCCATTTTAAAATTAATTTGTGCCCCTGCACACACCTTCCATAGCTCGAGGCCCTGTAATTGGAGGCAAACTGAGATAAGAAACTTGTTTTGTGATAACAACGTGGAAACAGTTGTTATCCCAAGGCAGGACTGTAAAATTTCAGTTCAGCACTGAATGATAACTTGTGTTATAGGCTCAAGTCTCTGAAGGGACTTAATCTCTCAATATTTTAACTGTTAGGTATGAGTATTATTCACCTAGCCAAGCGTAATGAAAGAACATGATTCAGAATGTACCTGACAAAAAGACCCACTTTGGAAAAGGTGCACTCTGTTTCTGCCTGCTTATTATATGTATTTCCTCCCACTTGAATATTTGCAGTGCTAGTGCTGTCTACAGATTCCGTGGATGAGAGACAAGTAGGAGATCTCAACTCAGATTCATTATTAAGCAAATTACCTGATGGTCTTGTAAGTTCAGGCAGGTCAAGCTCCCCATTTACAGCCTGTCCTTGAACCACCTTTTTGTAGGAGTTTATCGCTCGTGAAAGGTCATCGCTGGCTTGTAAAATCTCACCTGTAATAAAATAACAAAACCAGTATAGATCTACAGTGTACCCAATCGGGGCTGTCTGATCCACAGTGAGCCCAAATCAGGGATCTGCTGGAGGCTGAAGAGTTTGTAAATAATCATAACTTGAAACACTGAAACCTTACTGCTTATAAATTTCAAATCTCCATAATTTTCCTGTGTCCAAGTGTCAGGAGCCAGATCAGCCGTGATATTCGGTGCTGACTGTCCCTGTTAGCATTCTGACCCCAATCTTCCTGGGAGTGGAGCCACTCTGTCCTGTATCGACTGGACCTGGAATATAACCACCGGCTGTCAGTCACCATAGTTACTCTTCTGAACTGGGATATTTGTCTTTTTTGCTCATGTGTGACTTTAATTTCGGACAAAGTGAACTAAGCAAATATTTCGTGAGTCGAGGCAGACAAAAAGCAGTATGCCACTTTCAGAGGAAGGTGAGCAGACATAACAGTCGTTATGGTTGAACACAATTTAATCTATTATCAAGTATACAAAATAACTAAAAATCCAACTACACTTCCTCACATCAATAGCCCTCTTACACAACATAACACAATGACTTCTGACCATCCCCTAGTATTTCAGTCTTTGTCGCAATGAGAGCTCTTGCAGCTTTCCATTAACAAATCCTTTTGGAAGACTGGGTGTAACATATTTTTCGACTATAGAGATGGATTCATGACCTAGTATTTACAGTCAATGGTGGAAACATCAAAAGCACCATCATAGGTACCTGTCATTTCACAGTCCCTTTTAACCTGTGTTAATTCATGTTTTAAAACAAATACAAAATTCTTATTTCTTCAAAAAGTCAAACTATCACAAAATGTGAACCTAAACAATTAGTTAAATTAATCTCACTTAAAATACCAGTAGGTTAAAAGCACAGGAAGTTGGTCAGTAAGTGAACATTACATCAGAAACTATCCTTTTCTCTAACAGGTACTGGCAAACTTTTAATTTTATTTTGATGCACTATTTATCCTTTAGATACCTATTCCTCATCACGCCACACTAGAAACATGGGGAGATAAATATGCTGCTCCCACCCTATGCTTCCCAAACATAACCCTCTCTAATTTGTTACACTGTTTTGAAGGTGCTGTTTCTTATCTCTGCCCACACATGACAGAAATAAATTCAGGCTGCTGGTATCTTTGTGGGGAGGGAAACATTTTATGTTGTCTTTCAGTGGGGCTGTCTAACTTTTGGACCCTCCACTGAAAGGTCACAGAAGCGTTGTATTTTAGGTTGTACCAGCAGACAGCTCCTGAACACTGTACCATACTTTGAGAAAGCATATCTTCAAAGGTCTGAACTTGCTTTGATCACAAATCTTAGGATTTACACAAACTCTTTGGCCTCTTGAAGACTTGAATTGTAAAGCCATTGTGTAACTGAGCCAGAAAGACTCAGACTCAGGTTGAGCCTGTGAGAGTTGACTGCAATCAAATCAGGGGGACATGTTCTACAATTGAGTTCAGCATTGCTGTTTAAAATGCATTGAACTGAGGAGCACACGAGCATATTATGGTATGAGCAAGGATGTGAGAGCGTATGTGGTGGAGAATGGGGCAGGTCGAGTTTGCTTTTCAGTGATGCTTTCATGAACAATATTATACATGGAGGCATCAACCAAAGATAAAATTGAGTTTAGCTGTGCTGTCTCACCACGTTGCTGATGACATTTAACAAACATGTCCTCTGGACAAGGTAAAGGATGGTACCAGGGAAGCACGAGTCAACTTCTTGAGTGAAGCAGGAAAGGAGGTGTTGGTGAGGGATAGTCAAATCCCATCCGTTTACAGCATGAAGAGGAAACTTCCTGACCTACCTAAACTGTTGTCATTGTCCTCAGTCTCACTTGCAAGTTTGAACAATGTCCGTCTCATCTTCTCACATCGTTCGTACAACTCCTGAAAAGCAGCAGAATGTGTGTTATCCATTCGTGTACAGAGTCCAGCATCAGCTTCTTCATTGGAAGCTCTCTGCACCCTTTGTACAAAAGCTTGCATTAATAAACTACTTTTAACATCAAAGAAATGTCCTAGGTTGTTTCACAGAGCATACTGGAACAAAAATAGACATGGATCTCAAGAAAGAAATATTAACCAAAGGCTTTGGTTAAAGAAGTGAGCTTTGAAGAGGAGAAGGAGTGAAATTTAGAGAGGAGATTTCAAATGTGAAGTCTTGGCAACTGGGACAAAACTACTGGAATGCGCATTAAGTACGAGAAGACGACGCAGAGGGCTGGAGGAAATTACAAAGAGACACGGGATGAATAAACTGAAGCAATTTATTTACAAGAACCACAAACTAAATTGGAGATGTTGTGGAACTGGGTGTGAAGCAGGGACGCTGGACGATTTAGTGCTTGATAGGATTATAGGTAGCATAGCATTATATGAACTGAAGTTTATGTAAGATAGCAGATGGGAGGCCACCAGGATTGTATAAGAGTAGTTGAATTTAGAGATAAGAAAAATGCGTGTGAAGGTGTCTAAAGAAGGTGAACTGCAACTAAGCAGTTTGTGTGTTTGTTTGTGTGCGTGCTTTGGGATTACGCATTAAACTGCAGCCTTCAAAAATAAAGTAATAAGTGAATTTAATGTAGGGAGACCGGTGCTCAGGATTACCGTCATCAGCTCTTTGTCCCCTTCTGACGATTCTTCTTTGCTGTAATGAGCCAGCATTTCATTCAAAAGCCGTACGTTATTGTTCACCTCCTCCAGAGTGTTCAAACGCTTTGTTATTTTCTGCATTCGGGCTTCATCCTGCGAACGGTGCAGAAATTAAACAACCTGAGCTTTCAAAGTCTGCCTCTACTCTGCTGTGCAGCAAACACACTCAGCAAAGCTGAATAAAACATGAAATCACCATTATCCAGGTCCATCTTAAGACATTTGTTGAGCTTACATTTAGTCCAAATAATACAATCTTTTGATGTTATAGGCAAGAGGAAAACTATCAAATGCTTCTAAGGGTGGATACTGATTGGGGTTAGGAGAGAGAGTAAAGCGCCCCCTGCTCTTTTAAACTGAGAGTGAAACACTTTCAGGACAAGTACAGCATGGGGTTAGATATACAGTATAGCTCCCTTTACTCTTTTAAAGTGAAAGTAAAACACATTCTAATTTTTAAAACTGAAAGTAAGGTTCTCTCAATACTGTCCCCAAACACTCCCAGGGTAGGTACAGCACTGGGTTAGATGCAAAGTAAAACTCTCTACCTTTTTTAAACTGAAAGTAAAGCTTCCTCCAGAATGTACCCATCAAACACTCCCACAGCAGGTACAGCAGAGGGTGTAATATCGAGTAAAGCTTCCTCTATTTTGTCTTGTCAAATATTCCTAAGACTGGAGCAGGTCAGGTTAGCAAAACACTAACCCACATTCTTCCCCACTTTAAACCAGACATTCCATCTGTCCCACATATCTGCTATTTCATCGCTTCCCCCATCAAACTCGCAAACGTGACAGTGACAAAGGCAACCTTTCCTTCCTTGACCTCTCAACCGATCTACAGCATTGGATACTGTTTGACTACTCCATCCTCCTCTAACATTTCTCTATCGGTGTCCAGCTGGATGGGGCTGCTCTTCCCTGGTTTTATTCTCATTCACCTAAGCATAGCTAGAGATTCACCTGCAAAAGTTTCTCTTCCTATTCCTGCACTGTTACCTCTGGCGTTCTCGAAAGTTTCATCTTTGGCATCTTCCCATTTCTCATCTCTTCTGACAACATCCAGTTTTACCTCATACCACCTCTCTACTCCTGACTATTACCAGATGATCAGGCTGCCAATCCAATCATGGATGAGCAAAACACTTTCTCCAACTAAGTATTTGCAGGACTGAAGCATTGACTTCAGCTCCACTGCATGCTTTCCTGAACTAGCAACTTCATCTCTATCGCTGGTAACTGTCCAAGACTGAAACAGACTCTCAAACTTAAGTATTTTCTTTGAGATTTACAAGAGATTTATTGTAAAGCTATAGTTCAGCACAAACACCAGTTTCCAACTCTCCCTTCCAGATCTATTCCATGACCAAAACCTGACTCCCCACTGGAGAAGATCCCAACTCTTCTTTAAAAAAACCAAATCAAATGATCACATTACACACAGAAACAAAAACTGCCCATCTGCAGTGAAGAATTGAGCTGTTATAGATATTCTTAGTCAACCTGTTCAGGTGTATTGTGATGCACCTTTTGGGCACATGAGACTTTAACTCAGGCCTTCTGGCTCAGAGGTAGGGACACTACCACTGCACCACAAGAACCTCAAAACCCACCTCCTCGTTTTCATTTCCAGAAGTGCTCTTACACACAACTGAGTAGTTTTCTTTTCCATAACCAAATCACTTGTGGCATTTGCTTCATCTGTTAACCATCAACAACACAAACTTGTTCTATTAATGTGGAGATGCATTTCCAACCCTATATCCTCTCCATCACTAAAACCAGTGACATTTACCCCACTTCAATTCATCTGCTGAAATCGTCAGCCATGTCTTAGTTAACTCTTGGATTAACAATTTCAACTCTCCTTGTTGGTCTCCCATTCCTACTTTCTGTAATCTTAAACTCATTCAAAACTTCTGTGCTGCCTGTGTCATAATTTGGGTCCATTCACCCATCACCCCTATGCTTGCTGACCTAAAATGATTCCTGGTTAAGCAATGCCTTGACTAATTGCGAGGTACTGCATTTTGGTACAACAAACAAGGATAGGGCTTATATAATTAATAGTAGGGCCTTGGGTAGTGTTGTAGAACAGAGGGACCTAGGGGTTTAGCTACATAATTCTTTGAAGTTTGTGTCACATATAGACAGGGTAATTAAAAAGGCATTTGGCATGCTTGTCTTCATTGCTCAGACCATTGAATATAGGATTTACGAAGACATGTTGAGGTTGTACAGGACATTGATGAGGCCTCTTCTGGAATACTGTGTCCAATTCTGGACGCCCAGTTATAGGAAGAATATTAAGCGGGAGAGAGTTCAGAAGAGATTTACGAGGATGCTGCCGGGTATGGAATGTTTGAGTTATAAAGAAAGGCTGGATAGGCTGGGACTTTCTTTCAGTGGAGCGTAGGGGGTTTAGAGGTGACCTTACAGAAGTTTATAAAATAATGAGGGATAGGTAGGGTTAAGGTACTAGGTGACACATTTTACAGGGAGTGGAGAGAGGTTTAAAAAAGACAGGAGGGACAAATTTTTTTACACAGAGGGTGGTTCACGTGTGGAATGAACTTCCTGAGGAAGTTGTGGATGTGGGTGTAATTAAAAGACATTTAGATAAGTGCATGAATAGGAAATATTTGAAGAGATTATGTTCAAGGATTGTAAAGGGAATTTGTGCACAGAGCCTAAAGAGATAGGAGAGGTCCTTAATGCATACTTTTCTTCAGTATTCACAACTGAGAGAGACCTAGTTGTAGAGGAGGACGTTGTGAAACAGGCAGGTAGGCTAAAGGAGGTTGATGTTAGTAAAGAAGATGTGCTAGGAATTCTGAGAAAGTTGAAGATAGATAAGTCCCCCAGGCCTGATGGGATTTATCCAAGGATTCTATGGGAAGCGAGGGACGAGATCACAGGCCCTTTGGCGATGATCTTTTCGTCCTCACTGTCCACGGGTATTGTGCCGGAAGATTGGAAAGAGGCAAACATCATTCCCTTGTTCAAAAAAGGGAACAGGGATAACCCTGGAAATTACAGGCCAGTTAGTCTTACATCAGTGGTGGGCAAATTATTGGAAGGGGCTCTGACAGACAGGATTTATGATCACTTGGAAAGGCACAGTTTGATTCGTGATAGTCAGCATGGATCTTTGAGGGGTAGATCATGCCTCACAAACCTTATTGAATTCTTTGAAGAGGTGACCAAACACGTGGATGAAGGTGGAGCAGTGGATGTGGTATACCTGGATTTAAGTAAGGCGTTTGATAAGGTTCCCCATGGTAGGCTCATGCAGAAGGTAAGGAGGGATGGGATAGGGGGAAATGTGGCAGATTGGATTCAGAATTGGCTGACCCTTAGAAGACAAAGGGTGGTAGTGGACGGAAAATATTCAACATGGTGCTCAGTTAGGAGTGGTGTACCACAAGGATCTGTTCTGGGTCCTCTTCTATTTGTGATTTTTGTAAATGATTTGGATGAAGGAGTGGAAGGGTGGATTAGCAAGTTCGCGGATGATACGAAGGTGGGTCACGTTGTGGACAGTGCAGAGGGCTGTTCTAGGTTACAAAGGGACATTGATAGAATGCAGAGCTGGGTTGAGAAGTGGCAGATAGAGATTCACCCTGAAAAGTGTGAGGTGATTCATTTTGGAAGGTCAAACTTGAAAGCAGAATACAGGGTTAACAGAAAGATTCTTGACAGTGTGGAGGAGCAGAGGGATCTTGGGGTTCATGTTCACAGTTCCCTGAGAGCTGCCACCCAGGTGGATAGAGTTGTTAAGAAGACGTATGGTGTGTTAGCTTGCATTAATAGAGGGATTGAGTTCAAGGGCCGTGAAGTTAACCTCCAGCTGTACAAAAGCCTGGTTCGGCCACATCTGGAGTATTGTGTCCAATTCTGGTCACCTCATTACAGGAAAGATGTGGATGCATTAGAAAAGGTGCAGAGGAGATTTACCAGGATGTTGCCTGGAATGGAGGGAAGGTCTTACGAGGAAAGGTTGAGAGAGGTAGGGCTTTTCTCTTTAGAACGACGAAGGATGACAGGTGACTTGATAGAGGTGTACAAAATAATCAGAGATATACATAGAGTAGACAGCCAGAGACTTTTTCCTAGGGTGGAGGTAGCTTTTACGAGGGGACATAGTTTTAAAGTGAAAGGAGGTAGATATCGGGGAGACGTCAGAGGTAGGTTCTTTACTCAGAGAGTGGTAGGGGCGTGGAATGCATTGCCAGAGAGGGTAGTGGAGTTGGCCTCATTAGGGGCATTTAAGTGGCTAATAGATAGGCATATGGATGATAGTATAAGGTAGCGGTGGAGGTTAGATAGACCTTAGGCTTAAGGTAAAAGTTCGGCACAACATCGTGGGCCGAAGGGCCTGTACTGTGCTGTACTGTTCTATGTTCAGCATGGACTGGTTGGACTGAAGGATCTGTTTCCATGCTGTATGACTCTATGACTTTAAAATTACTACCATTGTTTTCATATCCCTTCAGGGCCCTGCCCTCCCCAGGCCTACAACCCCCCTAGAAATTGGCACTCCCCTAATTTTGACCTTTTGAGCAACTCTGATTTTAACTGCTCCACTATTGGCATTGGTACTCGGGCACAACGTTTGAGAATTTGCTCCCGAAATGCTCCTGCTCCCTATCTCACTTTCCTTCTTCAAGATGCTCCTTTAATCCTTTACTTCTGACTAAACTTTGGTCATCTGATAAATTATCTCCTTAAGTGGTTTGGTAACATTCCAGGGAAGGTTACGAGACGGTTTATTCCACTAAAGATGCTTTAGACGTCCAAGTTGTTATCACATCTACCCACTTTCTCATTTATCCATCCTCAAACTACCGACATTCTTGTCCCAGACCTCAAACCTACCTTCTCAACTTAAACCTTTGTGTCCAGTGTTACACATAATTTTCATTTCCACCTTGAAAAACTTCAATGACCTTCCCTGGAAATATCCTGCACACCTCATTTCCCCATTGGAGGAAAAGTTTTTGGTCTGCTTTGTCCTCCTTACCTCTTTCACCATATTCTTAATGAGTTTGTTAGCTTCTTGAAGGTCCACTGGGTTTTTGCTCTTCAGTAACCTGGCTAAGAGCTACGAGAAAAGAAAATTGTGCAAGTTTCTTTTAAATTCATATTACAGTCTATTGCCTAAGAGCATTGCACAAAGCAGCAAGCAACCAAGCACAGTCAAAATCTGAATTTCTCAATTTCACAGACCAGTGGTAATGTTGTACATTCCAAATTAAAGCACTGAGACAACCCAACAAACAGCCAGTGGTAGGAATCCAAGGCTCATGTCCAGTGGATCTGACAAACAATATCCCCTCACTCCATGTCGAGCCTCAACAGGCAGTATCCCCCTCAGTCCATGTGGAGTTTGAATGGACAGTGTGTCCTCAGTCCATGTGGCACCTGTACAGAACAAAATTCCCACCGTTCGAGGAATCTCTATGACAGTATTCTTCAGTATGTGCAGTACCTAAACGAACAGTATCTTTTCAGTCCATGTGAAGTCTGAATGGAAAATATCCCCTCAGTCCCTGCGTGACCTACGTGGAACAGAATCCCCGCAGTTCCAGGCATCTCTACAACACTGTCACCTCAGTACCTGTTGAACCTGAGCAGACAGTGCCCCTTCAGTATGTCTGGAGCCTGAACGGACAGCATCTCCTCAGTCCATGTGAGGACTGCACAGAACACCATCCCAGGGACCTGTACAGACAGTATTGCAGCAGTCCCAAGGACCTGTATGGACAGTAACCTTCAATCTGGGCTACATTTAAACAAAGCATGCAGAAGTGATACCTACGACAACATGCACTTACACAGATACTGTTCTTCCTATGAATGGTGTCGCAATTTCACCATATGGTTTGTGCAACACAAAGAGATTTTCCTTTTGTTGAAGTCTCTATGTGGGAGTTGGACATAAAGCTGGTTACTAGTTGCACGATGTTATGTTCCTACCTTAGATTTTTCATTATCTTCAAATACCGCATTTTTCGGACGAGTTGGGGGTGAGGGAATCAGGGTCTTATCAACTGGGATCTGAGGATCATGTTGCAATACACCTTGAAGGAAAACACAGGATGTCAGCTGCCCAAATCTATTCATCAGACCAGTGTTTACTTATAAACAGTGCAGCACAGACAGAAAACATTGTAGATATGCAGCATCATAAAGAGGGAGACAGACTCCCACTGGCCGAGCCCTCAGATGGAGGCCCTGTATTCAGACTGGTCCCACATAGCTTGCCCAAAATGCTGATCTCTTCTTTCAAATGCTAGCAGAGCTGTCACTGTGGGACTAACAGGTCTGACAGACTCTGTTTGTAACAGAAATGAATGATGAACCTGTAACTGTATCAGAGAGCTGTGCCTAAGGAGGTGAAATTTCAATTGAGGTTTCTGTGCAAAATGGTTATCCAATTACTCCTGAGAAAGCATGTCAGAACTGAATCAAAGTGGCGCCTCCTTCAGACGAGTAGCCCATGGACTAGCTGTTGAGGACTGTATATGAATACTGACCACTAGGTCAAATTGGGAATGGACTGACTCTGCCAGGTAACCAAAGCCCAGAAACACTCAGTATCCCAATGATAGGTATAACTCTGGAGTAAAGAGACTTTTCCTCAGGAAAACAAGTCCCTGGCTTCACAGCTATACAAACTGGCACAACGAACCTCGGGCAAAATTTTTATTGAATACCCCATCAACATCCGTGGTGATTGTATAACATGGAGAAAAATGCAGAATCCAGGACAAACCCTCCATACCTTGTTTCTTTAACATCTGGTAGGCATCTTTGATTTTGATTTCCTCTGGCAGAGCAACCGTCCAGCTGTACAGTAATTCAATCACTTTTGTTTTGACCTTTTCAGATACCCTGTCTCCCAAATACTGTTTAAAAAAACAACAAATTAAAATGAAATAAAGTGAAAATAGGAACAGAAGGTGGTCATTCAGATTCACAGACTGGTTCTATCAATCTATTCAGTCATGCGTAATCTGAATCTTAACCACTTTCCTTGCTTCGTATCACTTAATTCTCTTGCCCAACAACAATCTATCAAACTCCAAGTGGAAAGCTCAAATTTTCTCCCTGCATATCCACAGCTTATTATTTTTTGGGTGTGGGGACATGAAGTGCTCCAGATTTCCACTCCATTCTTTATGGAGACTTGGCTCCCAATTTCAAACCTAAATGGTCCAATTCTGATGTAAAGATTGCAGCCCTTTTGGTTTCAATTTCTTCAGCCAGAGCGAATTGCTTTTCTATATCTTTACAACTGAGCTATAACATTTTAAACATCCACCTCAATCTCCTTTAATTCGACGGTCAGGTTCAAATGGAAAGATGTTATGAGGATATCAGCATCACCAGCACTGTTACATTCCACCAGCAACTTTAAAATCAGTGTTGTCCAATAGAATTTTGATACTTACCCAAACTGATGGTGATCAGTTCACCACATTGAAAATATTTTTCATCATGCGACCAAAGGATGGGGCAAATCTTAATTACAACTTCACAAAGCTGAACTGGGATTGGGGGCAGGACTAAAGATGAGCATTAAATCACTGCACTATGACAACAGCTTGTTTTAATAGCTACATATATCCAGTTGATTATAGGCCTTCCAGAAGTAGTCAGGAATGGGGAAGAAAAAAAATCAAGAGATGGAAAGGCACGTAAGAAATAATCATGAAAGACTTCAATATGCAGGTAAACTGGAAAATGGCTAATGTAACACCTGTTTAAGAAGAGAGGAAGGCAGAAGACAGCAAACTATTGGCTGGTTGATCTTGGTCACTGGTAAGATTTGAGAGTCCATTATTAAGGATGAGATTGCATAGTACTTGGAAGTCATGGTTAAATAGAGTACAGTCTGCATGGCATGGGAGGTCATGCCTGATAAATCTGTTAGAATTCTTTTGAGGAGGTAACGACCAGGTTAGACAAAGGATAGCCAGTGGGCATGATCTATTTGGATTTCCAGACAAGGTGCCGCATAGGAAGCTGCTAAATAAGATAACAGTCCACGGTGTTCAGGGCAAGGTATGGCTTGGATTGAGAATTGGCTGACTGGTAGAAGGCAGACACCAGGGATAAAGGGTCTTTTTCAGGATGGCAGCCAGTGACTAGTGGAGGTCTACAGGGGTCAGTGTTGGGACCACACCTATTTATGTTATACATTAACGATATACATGATGGAACCAAAGATAGGTGGAAATTCAGGTAGTATTGAGGAAGCAGGGAGGCTGCAGAGGATTTGGATAGGATAGGAGAGTGGGCAAAGAAATGGCAGATGAAATACAACATGGGAAAGTGTGAGGCCTAATTCATCTCCAGTGTCTCATGGTCAATGTCTCTCCACAACTGTACTCAACTTCCTGATATGTCACAGTAGGAGCACTGATAGCCACTGCCATTAGTTTCTGCAATCTAGGCAGCATTATTGTACACCATGCAGCTGCACAGGGAGACAGCATGCCCACAGTTTGTAGTATAAAAGCACCTTTAAACAAAAACCACAAGATGATGCAAAGTAGTATAGTGGTTCTGATCCTTTGTGGGCAACCCAGAGATTGGGCAATCCATTATATACAATGAAAGGCCAGTCCCCACCAAACTATACAGTAGAGAAACAGACTTGTACCTTCCATTACAATATCCTGCCAGCACTGCACGCCAGTTTATTTGTGGCAGATCTGTCCCCACATTACATAACGACAGGCCTTACCAGTTCTGTCACCTACAGTTGTCATCTTACGTGTTTGTTAACAAGATTCAAGTCCCTTACCATCTATACTGCAGGAATAGATTTGATTTTCAGAATGCATGTTCATCGAAATCTTCAACTTATATTCAATAAATATAAGTCATTGCACAGAATGTCATCATTTAGTGCAACTATTTATTGATCATTGTGTACCAGCCATTTGTCTGAAGTTGTGACATGCTCTATTGCTCTTTAAGTTTGAGCCTAAATGCTGTGCACAGGAACCTTTAGAACCCACCTTTGGAGATACTACTTTGATCAATTCATTCAGGAATCGGAATTTTCCAACTTCATTGTGAAATCTCCTGCCACAGTTCTTCATACAAGCTTCTAATACCTAGATTCAAACAAAATATTACCATGAATGGAATACAGACAGAGTCATATAGCACAGTAACAGAATTTTCAGTCCAAGTTGTCCATGCTGACCAGATATCCCAATCTGACCTAGTCCCATTTGCCAGCATTTGGCCCATATCCCTCCAAACCTTTCCTATTTGTAATCCCATTTGTAAACTTGTTCCATACACTCACCAACCCCTCCATATAAAAGGGATCTTCGGGTCCTTTTTAAATCTTTCCCCTCTCACCTTAAACCGATGCCTTCTAGCTTTGGACTTCCCCTACTCTTTTTAAAAAAAGACCTTGGCTACTCACCCTCTCCATGGCCCTCATGATTTTATAAACCTGGATAAGGTCACCCCTCAGCCTCCGACGTTCCAAGGAAAAAAAGCACAACCTATTCAGCCTCTCCCTTTAACTCAAACGCTCCAGACCCGATAACATCCTTGTAAATCTTTTCTGCACCCTCTCAAGTCTAACAACATCGTTCCTCAGTTTTACCCAAGTCTTCTGCGTAGCAAAATTGAACACATGGCAATAAAAATTCGACAATGTTTTCATGGATGAATGTGAAGAATCTAACACCTCATGATTTTGTAAGAAACCTTTCTCTGGACTACACCCAAGATTGCCTTTAAAACAGCTACTGCTGAAATGTGTGCCCCAAAATAAGGTGTATTGGAGCTGCCTCACGTACTCAGCCAGACCCAGGATAGTGGCTGCTCCAACAAAGATGCAGTGACCAATTTCCCCATTCGCCTCTAACATGACAATGCAACTGGGCCTGCAGAAAGTCCACTGAAGCGGTGTTTCCCTTTATAGAGTCATACAGCATGGAACCAAACCCTTTAGTTCAACAAGTCTATGCCAACCACGTTCCCAAACTAAACTACTCCCATCTGCCAGCACTTGGCCCATATCCCTCCAAACCTTTCATATTCATGAACTTGTATTTAAAACATTGTAACTGTATCTGCATCCACCACTTTCTCTGGTAGTTCATACCACATACAAACCACTCTCTGTGTGAAAAAGTTGCCCCTCATGTCCTTTCATCTTAAAAATACGCTCCCTAGTTTTGAACTCTCCCACCCTGGAGAAAAGGCCCTTGTCATTCACCTTATCTATCCTCCTCATGATTTTATAAACTGCTATAAGGTCACCCCTCAATCTCCTGTTTCAGTAAAAAAAAAAGTCGCAGTCTTTCCCGGTTATTTTTATATCTCAAACCTTCCATTCTTGGCAACATCCTGGTAAATCTTTTCTGTATCCTCTCCAGTTCTAATAATATCCTTCCTATAACAGGGCAACCAGAACTGTACTCCAGAAGAGGCCTCACCAATATCCTGTACAACCTCACCACGATGTCCCAACTCCTATACTCAAAAAGTCAGAGCAACGAAGGCAAGTATGCTAAATGCTTTCTCCTGTCTATCTGCGATGCAAATTTCAAAGAATTATGTACCTGAATCCCAAGGTCTCTCTATTCTATGACACTACCCAGACCCCGATCATTAACTGAATAAGTTCTATGCTTGTTTGCATTACCAAAATGCAATACCTCACATTTATCTAAATTAAACTTCATTTGCCACTCCTCAACCCAATTGATCAAGATCGCTGTAATCTAAGATAACCTTCTTCACTGATCATTATTCCACCGTATTTGGTGTCATCTGCAAACTTACCAACCATGCCTCCTAAATTCTTATCCAAATCATGTATATAAATTACAAACAAAAAGTGGAACACCATTTGGTCACAGGCCTTCAGTCTTAAAAACGATCCTCCATAACTACTTCTGAATTTGCGTCTCGACCTGAAACGTCAGCTGTCCTGCTCCTCTGATGCTGCTTGGCCTGCTGTGTTCATCCAGCTCTACACCTTGTTATCTCAGATTCTCCAGCATCGGCAGTTCCTACTACCTCCATAACTACCCTCTGTCTCCTACCACAAAGCCAATTTTGTATCCAATTGGCAAGCTCACCCTAAATCCCAAGTGATCTAACTTTACTAATTGGCCTACAATATAGAACCATGTCAAAGGCTTTACTGAAGTCCATGTAAATAACATCTACCACTCTGCCCTCTTCAATCTTTTTGATTTCTTCATTAAAAAACTCAATCAAATCTGTGAGACATGATTTTCCTCACACAAAACCATACTGACTATCCCTAATCGATCCTTGCTTCTCCAAATGTATGTATATCCTATCTTTCAGAATCATCTCCACCAATTTACCGATCAGCAACGTCAGACTCACAAGTATAGAGTTTCCAGGCTTCTCCCTACAGTCTTTCTTAAATAATAGCACAACATTATTGGGCGGCACGGTGGCTCAGTGGTTAGCAGTGCTGCCTCACAGCGTCAGGGACCTGGGTTCGATTCCACCCTCGGGCGACTGTCTGTGTGGAGTTTGCACATTCTCCCCGTGTCTGCATGCTTTTCCTCCGGTTTCCTCTCAGTCCAAAGATGTGCAGGCTTGTGGCCTGGTCATACTAAATTGCCATAGTGTTCAAGTATGTGTAGATTGGGTGGTTTATAGGTGGATAGGTCTGGGTGGGATGCTCCGAGGGTCGATATGGACTTGTTGGGCCAAAGGGCCTGTTTCCACACTATAGTGATTCTATGATTATCGTGTATAGTGAGGAAGGTTATCAGAAATTGCAGGAGGATCTTGATCAGCTGGGAAAGTGGGCTGAGAAATGGCAAATGGAGTTTAATAAGTGTGAGGTGTTGCATTTTGAAAAGTCAAATCAAGGTAAGAGTTTCATGGGTACGGCCTTAAGGAGTGTAGTGGAAGTGAGGGACCTTGCATTTCAGATGCACGGTTCTCTGAAATGGGGGTCACAGGTAGACCGGGCAGTGAAGAAGGCTTTTGACACACTGGCCTTCATCGGTCAGGGCATTGAGTATAGAAGTTGGGAAATTATGATGCAGTTGGTGAGGCCGCACTTGGAGTATTGTGTTCTGTTTTGGTCACCTTGCTAGAAGAAGGTGGTTATTAAACTGGAAAGAGTGCAGAAGAAATTTACAAGGATGTTGCCAGGACTCGAGGGACTGAGTTACAGGGAGAGGCTGGACGAGTTAGGACATTTTTCTTTAGAGCGTAGGAGACTGAAGGGAGATCTTATCGAAGTGTATAAGATCATGAGAGGCATGGATTGGGTGAATGCACTCAGTCTTTTTCCCAGGGTTGGGGAATCGAGGACATCAGTTTAAGGTAAGAGGGGAAAGAATACATGGGAACCTGACGGGCAACTTTTTTTTTTTTTTTTTTTTTACACAGAGGGTGGTACACATATGAAATGAGCTGCCAGTGGAGGTAGTTGAGGCGGGTACATTAACATTTAAAAGGCATTTGAATGAACACATGGATAGGAAAAGGTTTAGAAGGATATGAGCCATGTGCAGGGAAGTGGAGTCAGTGTGGATGGACACTTTGCTCGGCGTGGATCAGTTTGGGCTGGAGCGTCTGTTTTCATGCTGTATGACTCTATGGCTCCATGTTTAGCCACTCTCCAGTCCTCTGGTACAATACCCGTAATTATAGATTTAACAACTATTTTTGTTAGGTGCCCTGCAATTTCCTCCCTAATTCTTTGTAAGACCTCCAGCACTTCCTCTTCATGAACTGTTTTCAAAACATCATTATTTATTTCCTTTCGTTCTCTAACTTCCACTTCTTTCACAGCAGTTGAAACTGATGCAAAGTATTCATTTGTGGGGGCCTGAACAGTGTTGCGATGCAGAACCTGCACCAATATATTAAGAATGTCCTCTCAGCAATGAGTTCCTCCTCTCGCATGCAACATAATAAGCCTACAAAAGACTGAAGTACAGACTAGGTGCAGAATCCAAAACTCACTGTAAGGGTTTGCACTGCCTCCCACTCCTGAGGAGACTGGATTTTATGAGCCAGCAACCTGACAGCAATCTGTGGCCTAGGGAGAGAAATTAAAGAATGAAACAGCATAAACCATTAGCTTTTCACCACTGGAATGTATACATTATCTGACCCCAGGTCTGGGATACTTGATCACTCATCACTGGTGCAAAACAATTCCAGGCACAAGAAACAAGGTTAATCATAGTCAAACAGAGTGCGTCCCCAGGATGGACAGGGAGACCCCTTTCAACCTGCAGTAAGTTTCCACTTTGTGAGCAAGATGTCCAGTACCAGGACAGGCAGGGCCAGTTCAGTACCGGAATAGACGAGAATGATTCAGAATCTCCTACTGGGTTACTGTAATCGTGGACTTTTAGATGATGAGATCCCAAGATTCTGCTTTGGAGATATATTGCTCAGAACCAGCATATTGGTGGTCTGTGCAGATCCGATGAAGGAAGGCCACATTTCCCACTTCTTTCACCAGCTATTCAATATAAATCAACAGTTAGGATGATGGTATTGTCAGTGTCTGTGGAAGGGTGACGGACAAAGAAACTTGATACATTGTGTTCCCATTACCAGTGCTAATGAGCATCTATGTGGCAGTAAAGATAAATCTTTCTCTCAGAAACTGGACTGCAATGTTCTACTGGGTGTAGCTTGCTGTAGCTGGTTATGTTACACTAAGGAAAGCCTGCTCATCATTGGTGTAAGTGGATCCTCCATGACTTTAAATCTTTGCTAAATTCTAGAGAGTGAAAACTCACTTTAACCTGCAAAAAAAACACCTTTGGACAAAATATTGTAAGCAAATAAGAGTGCAACACTGAAACATTTGTGTACGCACCCCTCCAGTTCCTTGTTAACCTGGTCACAGAAGCCGATGATGTACTCCCAATCCTCTTGACGGTTTGCAGGATTAGTGGCTTTATCTGTAGGGAGGCAAAAGGTGCATTCAATCATAGAACTCCAGGTTAGCTGAACTCACCTTACCAGTATCATGGTATAGTAGAGTGCCTTAACTATCCAGAACTGGACAACTGCTCTGCAAGAATCGCTTGTGTGTGAAGAAAGAACACCGTTCCAGTTTTGAGGAAAGATTCAATCTCAGAATCATCATCAAAAATTGTCATGTAATTCCCCACAGATGCCACATGAACTGCTGAATGTTTCCAACGTTTATTTTTGTACTACATATCGTATTATGCACGTTGTTTCAGTATAGGAAAATAAATCAGAATTCACACAACATGCTTCAATCACGTGTGCCAGATAGGGTGTAATTAAAAGTCATATTTTCACAGCAATATAATGGCACTCGTCCTGGATAAGCAACCAAGAGAATGAGTATCGCAGCATTAAAGTGACATTTGCATACCCCATTATTACAGTGACGTTTGCAGCCACCTTCAACCCGAAGTACCAAGTGGATGACCCTCTCCTGAGATCCCAGGCTTCAGTCAATTTGATTCACTCCACATGATGTCAAGAAATAGCTGAAAGCACAGAACACTGTAAAGACTAAAGACCCTGACAAAATTTCAACAAAGCACTGAAAAATTGTGCCTTGGAGTTAGCTGCATTTCCTAGTTAAGTTCTTCCGGTACAGCTCCAACACTGGCATCTACTTGGCAATGTGTAAAATTCTAACCCCATCAGTCTGCTCTTGATCATCAGTTTACTGATGGAAGTAGTTATCAATACTGCTGTCAAGCAACACTTACACAGCAATAACATGATCACTAACACTCGGATGGATTTCCACCTAAGTCACTTCACTCCTGAAATTATTACAGCCTTAAATGCAAACACGGACAAAAGGACTGAATTTAAAAGGGGAGGTGCAAGTGACTCCCCTTGACATCAAGGTAGCATTTGATAGATTATGTGTTTCAAGAAGCCCAAGCAAAACTGGAGTCAACTGGTATCAGGGAAAAAAATCTCCAATGGAGTCATACCTGTCTCAAAGAAAGATGGTTTTAGTCGTTACAGACAAATCACGTCTGTCCCAGGATATCATTGTAGAAGTTCCTCACTGTAATGTCCTAGGCACAGCCATATTCAGCTGATTCATTAAGGATATTCACTCCATAATAAGTTGGAAGTGGGGATAGTTCCTGATAATTGCATAATATTCAGTAGTATTTCTGACTCCTCAGCTACTGAAGCAGTCCATGTTCATATATAGCCTGGACAATATCCAAGACTGGGTTGATGACAGGCAATAAACATTTATGCTACACATGTGCCAAGCTAAGACTTTCTCCAAATAGAAAGTATCTAACCATTTCCCTTGACATTCAACTGTATTATCATTGCTGATTCCCTGACTAACAAAAGCCTGCTGGTCACAATCAATTAGAAACTGGACTGAATCAGAAATAGGAATGTTGTGGCTACAAGAGAAGGTCTGTAAAACATCCACAAGACATAAATACATACAGATTTATTGCAGTATAGAACAGATGGTCAAGGGTGGAGCCTGGATGAGTGCATCCCCAACAGCACTCAAGAAACTCAAACATTATCCTGAATAATGTTTGCCTGGCATCCCATCCACCACCTTAAACATTCACTCTGTCACCATCAACACAGTGGCAGCAGTGTGAACTATCTACATCATGCAATGCAGAAACTCACAAAGGCTCCTCTGGCAGCACCTTCCACATCTTTGACCCCTACTACCTAGAAGAGGAAGGCAGGAGATACATGAGAATACCATGATGTCTGTCCCAGTATTACACTGATGTATTTTTAAGCAACTTGGAACTACATTACTGTTCCTTCACTGTCTATAGTACATGGATAGTAACAGATCAAGACGGTGGATCAACATCCTGTTCTCAAGGGCAATTAGGGATGGGCAACAAGATCTGGCCCCCATATCCAAGGGAGGGAAAAAAACTGCTAAACCCAGGTGTTTGTCTCAGCATAGTACAGTGACGTTCCTCTTTCCACCACAACTGTATGACTGCATTATATAGTAATAGCCCTGTCTCCACCAGTACTGAAGCCCAGCACCACCCAAAAACAGACCTGTCTTCAATACTATCGTACCACAGTGTTGCAGTGGCAGAACTGTGCCCACGAGTACTATGCAGTCGTTACACAATGACAGGCTTGTATCCAGCAGTTTCGTACCCTAGTGTTATAACGACCAACCTGCGCCCGACAGCAACGGACTTGTGCATTTCACAGTAACAGATCTGTTCCCAGCAGTAGTGTACCTGTATAATACACTGACTGTCCTATTCCCATCAGTCCTGTATCCCAGTGCTATGTAGTGACTCTCTCGCCCCAGCAGTAGTGTATAGTGTTGTACAGAAACAGAACTGCGCCCAACAGTATGTACCCTAATGTTCTAGGGTGACCACTTTGTCCCCACCAGTGCCACTCCCCAGCGACAAGCTCTGAGGAGCCTCGATACTCACTGAGCCATGATTCCAGACTCTCACCCTCCGCCATATTGTCCCAGCGATCTGAAAATCTCGTGGAATCTGGGAAATATCGCGCGGGTTCAGCTGGGGTAAGGGGCGGGACTTGAGTCGGGGAAGGTGGGTGGAGGGGTCAGAGGTCGCGGAGGTGACGGTTGGAGCTGGAGCTTGGAAACTGTGGGTGGCTCATGGAGGGGTTTGGAGGGTGTGTACTTGAGAAAGCTGGTCCAGAAGTACAGCCTGAATTTCACATAAACAACTCGGGTCATGTTGATTTTAGTCTCCGTGTGTTCTAGGTTTTTGGTGAGAGGGCCCTAGTCATCCCAGCCCTCGCAATCACTCACCCACGTGACAATATAATACCCAGAATGAGAGAAAGCTATTTTTAAAGGGTTGGAGCATATTAACTATTCCATTAAGACCAGTCATTGTCCTAATGAATGGGTAGGCAGACCCTAAGGACCAAACGATCTACTCCTGTTCTTATTTCTTAAGATCTTATGAACAGGAGGACAGAGATTGCAGGAACGGAGGGAGAGCATAAGCCGTCAGAGAGCAGAGAATGGAAGTTCAGAAGGGGAAGTAGGTGTTTGCAAATTACAGAAGGAGCATTTGGTTTGAGGTGCACAGGGAGCATGGGGAAGGACCAGGGATTTGAGGGGATGTGGAGTGTCATGGGGGTGCAGGGATGTTGTGGGAATGCAGTGGAGATGGGGAGTGAATGGAGAAAATGCATGGGAAAAGGTGGGAAGATTTGGCTATGAATGAAGGTCCAGGGGCATGTACAAAACAATATGGGGGAAGTGGAGAGGTAGGGGGATGGGAGGATGAAGGGGGTATAGTTTGCTTGTGCAGGCGTGGAAGATGTATTGGGAGTATGGGGGACTATGGATGTTGTGCAGGGGAATGGATCACTTGCTCTCAACTGTAGCAGCCTAGCCAGGCACCCACATTGCACACTGTCCTCCTGCAAATTCTCAGTAGACCCCAGGGTCCCTGGATCTGAGTTTCTGAACAAGGCGGACAGTCAAACCTCACTGTAACCCTGCTACAAGGTGCTAACATGGGAGAAAAGTGAATTTGACCACGTGCCCTCTAAGACATTAGGGTGTCCCGAAAAGGGAGACGTTACTTCTCCAATATGGCCATTGCAATATTGCCTGTGGTTTAGTCTGCTGCCTGAAGAACTGGATAATATTATCACATCTTAAAGGGGAAAATTAAATATCAGTGAATTTTAATAAAAGGAAGTCTAGGCCCGAAATGTCAGCCTTTCTGCTCCTATGATGCTGCTTGGCCTGCTGTGTTCATCCAGCTCTGCACCTTGTTGTCTCATCAACAATGGTATTTCTATTTCTTAAGATGGGGCAATTTCAATTTAATCTTAAATAGGAGGGTATTGCTAAAGCTGGCCTTCTTTAAACATGACTGGACTTTAAAATAAGAAATTAATGCCTAAATTGGAATTGGACATATATTCGAAAATGTGAGGATGTCAGAGCTATGGAAAAAGAGTAGGGGAGTGGGAGAGCTCTGTTAGAGAGCTAGCAGGTACTATGACCTTTATACCTTTCTTCTATGCTGGAGGATTCAATGTGTAAATGTCTGGCCTAATTAGACATAACACCGTTAATGTAGTTTACACACATTCAACGATTGGGTGTTGACAATTAAAGCATTGTCATTTGGTATGGTCTCGGCTGTGTTTGAGGTGTGGGTCCACAGTTTTACTGGAGCAAGCACGAAATGTGAGTGAGTCCTATCGAGCTGGCTGATCTTTCTGCTATTTATGGTCTGACGTTGAATTTGGGCTTGGGCGCTAGGATCTTTAACTGGCTTAAAATTCAGCAAGAATGAACCCCTGTTTAACAGGGTGTTGGAGGGAAGTGCTATAACTTTAGAAATAAATTATTGCACAGTGACCATGATTGAGGTTAAAGGTGAGATAAACAATGAGAACAAAAGAAAATGAATCAAACTTTGAACAAAATACATTCCAAATATAATTCTTACCCGATTTGCGAAACTGAAACAATAGTTACTGGGCAGAGGTGTACAGTTAGTTACAGCTCCAGCTGTGGTGGAAAATCTGTTATGGTGTGACCATGTAACTCATAGAAACATCCATTGCTCCTGCTCTCTCTCCACCCTTAGTCTTCAACTTCCCTCTGGACCACCTTTCCATTCAATAGAGGCAGGGGCAACCCAGTGGAGTCAGGATGGGCATTCCTAGTGGAGGTGAGTGTTCCCAGTTGGGGGGTGCTGGTTCTTAGCAGAGGTAGAGTTTTCCCTGGGAACTGGGGTCTTCCAGCAGAGACAGGGTGTTCTCAGTGGAGATGAAGGTTCCCAATGGATCTTAGGTGCAACCCCATATAATATATTTTACAGTCACTTTACAGACTCCAGATCGCCTGTACTTCTGGGGCCTTGGTGAATCTGTGTTCCATGTGTGCTAGAAAAAGAAAACGTTTCAATTCAGCAGAATGTCTTCATGATACGCAGTCTATGTTATTGTACATATTCAATCATTTTCATTCTAAATCCAATTTTCTTTTAACATTCTTGAAGTTAATTTTTCAATGTTTAGTTTGTGCAATTTAGTATTTTATCTTTTTAGTATTGTGAGCTTTTTGGTCCCCTTATTTAAGGAAAAATATCATTTCATTGGAGGCAGTTCAGAGAATGTTCACTAGGATGATCCCTGATATGGGATCCCTGACAGCAAAGGCTAAACAGGTTTTGAATCTACTCGATGGAGTTTAAAAGAATGAGAGTCATCTCATTGAAACAAATAGGATTTTTAGGGTAAATGCTGTGAGGATACTGGTAACTGCGGAGAGGAAACTGTCCTTGATGGGAGAGTCTAGGCAGAGGGCATAATCTTAGAATGAAGGAGCACCAATTTAAGATTAACATGAGGAGGAATTTCTTCTCTCAGAGGGTTTTGAGACTTTGGAACTCCTTGCCACAGAGAGCTGTCGGTGCGGAGTCCTTGTGTGTACTTAAGGCTGGGATAGGTAGATTATTGATCAGAAG
Organism: Rhincodon typus; assembly: GCF_021869965.1. Taxonomy (NCBI): domain Eukaryota; kingdom Metazoa; phylum Chordata; class Chondrichthyes; order Orectolobiformes; family Rhincodontidae; genus Rhincodon; species Rhincodon typus. Next base: position 29,598,910 of record NC_063354.1, read on the forward strand.
GGGAATCAAGGGTGAAGGGAACAATGCAGGATAGTGGATGTGAGGAGTGTTGGACCAGCCATATTCCTATTGAATGATGGAGCAGGCTTGAGGGGCCAAACGACCTACTCCTGTTCCTATTTCTTATGGTCTTATTAACCACGTAGAAACCAGTTTTTATTGTTTATTTTCTCTGAATTGATCAAGAAGATTCCAGGCTAGCTTGATTGCTCCAACCCCACGAACACAACTATTTTGTCAAGTTTTACGCTGCAAGTCAATTCTCATTAGAATATTTTATGTTGGCATTGGCAGTTTAAAAAAAATCGTTGCATGGATTCTTTCTGAAGATTCTAATTATGCTTGGATCGTCATGAGGCTTGTGGCTCAGGATTCGATTTTGCAGTTTGGAGAGAATGCTATCCTTGTAATATAATACATAATATATCCTTGTTTCCCCTTAACAGTAACTGCTATCTGACTCTAGGAAGTTCTTTGAACATTTGTATTTACACTGTTATACATAATACACTTCTCTGTAATACACAACATCTGAGACAGATTCACACATCCATTTCCTTTAGACACTTATATGCTGATGTTCATGTTTACATCGTCATCTTGTTCTCCTATTCACTCTCATTATGCTAGTTGGTAAGGGCTGTTGTGTAAAGTGGTAGTGGCCTTACCTCTGAGTCAGAAAGCCTAGTCTCAAGTCCCACGTATTCTAGATATGTGACATAACAAATCTGAGCAGATTGATTTAAAAATATCAAAACTACAGTTGGTATGACAAATTTGTTATAATGTTGATTGATTGCTTTGCAGTTATTGAGGAGTGGCAGTGCTCCAGTATGAGCTGAATTTCGTTGGTGGGAGGTAGAAACAAAACTGAGCAAATATCCTCCTGAGAATTCATCAAAAAGCTGTCAAATAATGGCTCAGTTGTTCACTGTGTGAGCTCCGCTGCACTTCCTGATTGTAAACTACAGACATTCCAAAGATAATTACCAAAATGAGGCTAATGATTTAATTGCACATTTAATGAGCAATTATAAATTAATGTGATTTCAGAAATCATTCAAATACCAATGTGAATGTAGACTACTAATTCAAAAGCAATATTACGGAGGATATAACTCACTCAGGATAGTCAGAACTGCAGATGCTGGAGTCAGAGATAACACAGTGTGGAGCTGGAGGAACACAGCAGGCCAGACAGCATCAGAGGAGCAAGAAAGTTGACGTTTCAGATCGGGACCCTTCTTCAGAGACTTGGTCGTTAATTCCATACTGTAGTACATAGATGTTGGGATTTTGGTTTTCCATTATCTGGAACAATAATAGTGCATAAGAGTTGGAAGAGTTATTCAAGTATCAAGGCTAACTTCAAATTGGCAAGCAACACAGAAAATCTAAAAGGTATGTTTGCAACGATCATTTCAATTTGATAAACAAATGTCAACTATTGACCTGGTATATTTGTGTTAGATAGAGGAGAAGAGTTCGCAAAGTAAGTTGAGTATATAAATAAATGTGACAAAATAACGTACTCTATATTTTTTGAGACATGGAGATCTGATGGACAAGCATCAAAAGAGGTCACAACCTCAATGCTACCAAGAAATTTCATATTCACAGTTGAGTATCCTTAAAACTGGATTGGAGCAGAGGGTAGAATTGGGTCTCATCCATGTCTTTGTTGCATCTAAACCCGACTATTTTAGCACTGTTCTGGTTGACCGTACACTTACACCACGCATAAATTTAACAGCATCTAAACCTCTGCTGCCTCTCCCTTATTTTGCACCAAGTCGCATTCTCTGTTCACCCCTCTGCTTTTGACCTACATTATTCCCCTAGATCAGCAACACCTCAAATTTAAAATTCTCTGCCTTGTCTGCAAATCTCTCTAACCCGACAACCCTCCCACATCCCTATGCTCGTAACTCCACTTCTAGCACATCTCCAATTTTTATTGTTCTAATGTTGGGGTTGACTAGGCCCAAACCCCTTCCCCTCCCCCTCATCCCCCGACTCCCCTTTCCCACTTCCCCACTCTAACCTCACTCCCACCTCTCCCCCACACTCCTCACTCCTGCACCCCCTTCACTCTTTCACCCACCCCTCCCTCACCTCCAGCTCCCCTTCTCTCTCCCCCACCCCGTCTCCCCCACACCCCTGACCCCCTCTCTGACTTCTCCACACCACCCCTCTCTGACTTCCCCACCCTCCTCACCCAACCCCCTACACTCCCACAACCTCTTTCTCCCCCCACCCCCTTTCTCAGTCTGTCACCCCCAAGCCCTCCTCTCATTTCCCCCACCCTCTCTCACTCCCTCACCACCAAAACCCCTCCTACCCCAAGCCCCCTCTCCTCCACCTCCCTCTCTGTCCCCCACCTCTCTCCCCTGTCCTCACCTCTTCCCCACCCTCCTCTCTCACTCCCTCATCGCCTCTCACTCCCTCACCCCTTTTCTCTCTCGCCCACCCCTTCTCTTTTCCCCCCCCCCCCTCCTCTTTCCCCCCCACCCCTTCTCTTTTCCCCACCTGCTCTCTCATCCCTATGACCTCTCTCACTCCCTCACCCCCAACTCCCCTCTCTTACTCCCTCCCTCAAACCCACTCTCCCCAATCCCCCTCTCCCCAATCCCCCTCTCCCCCACCTCCATCACTCCGACCTTCCACTCTCACTCCCTCATTTCTTTCAGTCGATACTTTTATCCATTCCCTTCTCTTCACCCTCACACTGGCAATGTTGCCTTCAGTTATCTGTAGCCTCATGCACTGGAATGCTGTTCTTCTACCTTCCTTTTCTTAAACAACAGCAAAAACTAATTTTTATATAATGGGTTTTAATGTAACTGAACCTCCCAATGTGCTTAATAGCGGCATTATAAAACAAAGTATGACCCTTAGCCACATAAGGATATTAAGGTCAGGTTAACCAAAGAACTTGCTCAAAGAATATGTTACAGGTCTGTCCTAAAGGAGGAAAGCGCATGAAGGGAGCTCGAGAGCGATAGGGAGAGTATTCCAAAGTTTAGGACATAGGTAACTGAAGGCATATCCCCTGTGTTCAAATAATTATATGTGAGAATACTTAAGTGATCCATTGAGATTGTCCTTAAAACTAGCTTTGATTACACTTTCCTATTTCACCTAGCTTTGTCCCTCAAATATGTTCTTGTGAAGTTCCATTGACTTCTCACACAGTTGAATTGACTTCATAAATGCAATTTATTGACAAGATTGGAGAGGTTGTTTAAAATGTGCAGTCTCCAGATGATGTAAATTAACCCTGCGTGAGAAATGTTGTTGACATTGGATCAGAAGGGATGTGGGTGAAGTAATCACTTAGTGAAATGTAAATTATTAACATGACATATTTCAATTCATGGTAGATGGGAGGAGGCATTGGGAAGCACCTGAGCAGAACTCAACATTAAAATCCACGCTTCCACTTTTCCTTCCTACGTCCATGACAGCTCTGACCAACTTTAGCAGCCTCACTCACTCAATTAAAATCAGTTTGCACAAATGAGGAACAAAATAATGGGCATTGCCGACATTGTGTTTATGTGTCAGTTTCCTGTGACGTGCGTATGTTGGAAAGTCAAAACCAAATGCAAATTTAAGATAAGGTGTCGTTAGAGAACAGGAAGCAATTGGCATCATACTTTTAGACCTCCATTATTCAAAATGAAAATTCATATTTATATTTATACATGCAGATTTAGAATTTTTATTGTGAACCAGTCACAGTGTAATTTTGAGGTGATAGGATGTAACCAGTGGATTGGTACAGACAATGGTTCTTGGTTTCAATTCTTTATAATCAATATCAGTAACTTGCATTGAACAAAAAGCAGCTCAATTTGCTAATGATGCCAAGATAGGTAGGAAAGTAAGATGTCAGGGGAAGGAGTGTCTGAAAAAGTGATTTAGATAGATTAAGTGGGTGGGCAAGAAGTTGAAAGGCAGAGTAGAATGTAGGAAAATGTAAACTTGTCCACTTTGGCATGGAGAATTTAAAAAGTATATTACTTAAATGGAGAGAGATAGCAGAACTCATGGTACAAAGGGATCTGAGTGATCCCTGGGTGGTACATGAATTAAGCAAACAGTTATACCATAAGGCTACAAGACACAGGAGTAGAACTAGGCCATTCAGCCCATTGAATCAGTTTTTTCATTCATTGAAAAATGACCTGATAATCCTCAACATCACTTTCCTGTCTAATCCCCATAAATCTTGATTCCCCTAACTCATTAAATGCCTGTCTGCCTCAGCCTTGATTATATTTAATTATCCAGCTGAACAGCCCTCTGCAGTAAAGAATTCCATAGATTCACTACTGTCAGAGACAAGAAATGTTTTCTTATCTCAGGCATTTCTTTGTCCCTAAGATTGAACAATCCACCCAGCTGTTGTCAAATCCCTGCCTGCTGCTAGCTCACCTGGCCAAAGTCCCTTTCCCTATGCCTGAAGCTTACATCTTGTTCTTATTTCTCTCCTATCTCCCTTCATGCCCTCTCTGAGCTCATCCTGTTCATGAAACCCACTGCCTGCTCCTATGATCCTATTCTCATTAAACTGCAAACCACCCAACATCTCCTTCTGGTTGCCATTTAGCAGATATTGCAAATGGTTTTCTCAGTTCAGGTGTTGTCTCGCCTTTAAATCTTCCTTGATCATTCTTCAACTTAAAAAAAATGAACCCTTGACTACACTGTCCAGCCAAACTATCAGTCTACCTTCAGCCTCCCTTTCCTTTCCAAAGTCCTTGAATATGTTGTCAATTCCCAAAACCATTCCCATCTTTTCTGGTTTTCTCCAGTCAGGTTTCTGCCCCTGCCACAGTACTTAAGTTGAACAAATGTTGCCCCTTGGTGACATTTACTGAGGGCAAAAAGTTAGTTTTCACATTCATGCTGACAACACTCAGCTCTACCTCACTGCTACCTCTCTGAATGCTTGCACTGTTTTTAAAATATCAGATTGTTTAACCAACATCTAGCAGTAGATAAGCAGAAATTTCTTCCAGATAAATATTGGAAAAACTGAAGTTATTTATTTTGGTCTGTTCTTCAAACTCTTTTCGTAGCTATCGATTTCAACCCTTTTCCTGGCCACAGTTTGAGATTTGCAACCTTGGTGTCACAACTGATCTCAAGATGAGCTTCTGACCTGATGGTTGTACCGAATTAACACCAGTTATTTCCACCTCTGTAATATTCTTCAACTTTACCTTATCTCAGGTTATCTTCTGCTGAAAGCCTCATTCACGACTTTGATACCTCAACCATTCCAACCAACTCTTGGCATATCACCCACATTCTACGTTTTGTAAACTCAAGGTCATCTAAAACTTCACTGCCCATGTCCTAACTCTCAATAAGTCCTGTTCATCTCTCACCCCTGCGCTTGTTGACCTTCACTTGCACCCAGTTAAGCATAGGCTTGATTGATAATTCTCATTCTTGCTTTCAAATCCTTTTGAGGCTTTGCCCCTCAATCCTACAGCTCCAAACTCTCCAGAATGTCAACAGTCCCCTAATTCCAGCATCTGAATTCTTTTTGCTCCACTATTACTGATCATGTCTTCAACAGTCTTAGTCCCAAACTCCGGAATTCCGTCTCTACACATCTTTGTCTCTTTACCTCACTTTCCTTTTTAAGACACATCTTAAAATGTACTTTATTGACCAAACTCAGTAATGCCACCAGGAATAGTGGCCACTGCTAAAGCAGATAGCGGTACTGCAACATACAGAAGATAGGTAAAAATATATTTAAGAAAATTAAAAGGCTGAATGCAGGTGAGGAAGCCCCTCCAGGGAAATTTTAAATGCCATGGTGTTTCCTTCTCTTCCCATGGCCCTTTTTTGCATAAAGAAGTCTTTCCCTGCAATGTCATTGTAAGGCGGTCTCCTGATGCAGCAAAATGAAGATAATGTGGCAAGATGTTCATAACTAGGGCCTTCACTTATGTAAATTAGCTGCCTGATTCTGGATCTGCTGTGGGTAAAATTCTCCAAAGGTGAGAAAATGTGAATATGGCTCCCTGCATGTCCTAAATCCAGTTCATTATGTTATTTATGTGGCTTACTGACACATTTTGTTTTACAATGGTCCAGTCAAGCACTTTGGAAGGTTTTGTTCTGATAAAGGTTTCATATAAATATGTTATGGGTTGCTGTAGTAAATGTTTATGTGTCATCTTTCCAAAATGCCTTTTGGAAACCCAAAATTACTATAGCCACTGGTCTCTCTTATCCAACATTTTATTGCAACCCCAAAAATATTAATAAATTTATCAAATATAGTTTCTTTTCCACAAATCATATTAACACCTGATTATATCATCATTTTCTAAATGTCCTGTTGCTACTTGTTTAACATTGAATTCTGGAACTTTTCTAATGACAGATGTTAGGCTAATAGACCTATAATTTTCTGCTTTCTAGTCACTGCTTTGTTGAATAGAGACATTACATTTTGTGGTCTCCAATTCACTGGAAGTACATAAGAGTACAGAGGACATAGAGAATAGAAACAGGTCATTCGGCCCAACTGGAATCGTAGAATCCCTATAGTGTGGAAGCAGGCCATTCAGCCCATTGAGTCCAAACATACCCTCTGAAGAGCATTCCGCCCTGACCTACCCAATCCCTGTAACCTTGCATTTCCTGTAGCTAATTCACCTAACCAGAACGTCTTTGGACTGTGGAAGGAAACTAAGGTACTCAGAGGACAAGGGAGAATTTGTAAACTCCACACAGACAGTTGCCGGAGGGTGGAATCAAACCTGTGTCCCTGGTGTTGTGAGCTAGCAGTGCTAACCTCTGAGCCACCATGCCGCCCTTTAGTTCTGACTAGTCCTCAACAATATTTACACTTCACTCAAAGCTCCTCCCATCTTTACTCCCCTAAACCTATCATCATAGCCATCTATTCCCTTCTCCCTCAAATACTTAACAACCATCCTCTTAAATTCATTTATGCCATTTGTTTCAACTACTCCTTGGTAGCAAGTACTACATTCTCTTCATTCACTGGGGAGAAATGTTTCTTCTGAGTTTCATGTTAGATTTCTTGGTGACTATCTTTTTTGATTGCCTCTAGTTGTTCTCCTCCCCAAAAGAGGAAACATTTTCTCTGAATCCACTCAATGAAAACAACTCATCATTTTAAAGATCTCTGTTTAGTCACCATCAGGCTTATTTTTTTCAAAAAGGAGAGACCACAAAATGTAATATGTATGTGTTTGCACTTCTGGTATCATCTGTGTAATACTTAGAATCCCTATCATGCAAAAAGAGGCCATTCAGCCTTCTGAGTCTGTACCAATCCTCTGAAGAGCGTCCCACCCAGACACAGACCCCACCCCCATAATCCCTCATTTACCATGTCTAACCCGCACATTTGTGAACATTACAGGCAATTTACCAAGCCAATCCATTTAACCTGTACTTCTTTGGACAGTGGGAGGAAACCACAATACCTGGAGGAAACCCACACAGACACAGGAAGAACATGCAAACTCCACACAGACAATCACCCAATGCTGGAATTGAACCCAGGTCCCTGGCACCGTGAAGCAGCAGTGCTAACTACTTGAACCACTCTGCACCCTCTCCAATGTCTCTGCAACCTTCACTGCATGCAGTAATCTAAATGTTGACAAACCAAGGTTTGCTAGATTACATTACCTGCTTTTCAGTTCTATCCCTCTTAAAAAGAAGGCTGATTTCATTTTCATGACCTTGCCAAACTGTGGCGCAGCTTTTAGTAATTGGTGTATTTTACTCTGAGACCCCTTTGTTCCTCTACACTAGCTAGGCTTGCTGGATGGTGAGTCACTTGGAGAGGTATTTGCAGGTGGTGGTGATCTGTGCATCTGCTGCCTATGTCCTTCTAGGTGGTGGTAGTTTTGGGGTTGGAAGGTGCTGACTAAGAAGCCTTGGTGAAGTTCTGCAGTGCCTCTTGTCAGTGGTAGAGGTTATGAATATTTTTTTTGAATGTGGTACCAAACAAGCGGGCTGTTTTGTCCTGGATGGTATTTTATTCTCTCATGGGACTTGTGTGTTGCTGGCTGGCCAGCATTTATTGCCTGTCCCTTGTTGTCCTTGATAGGATGGTGTTGAGCTACCTTCTTGAACCACTGCAGTGCCTGTGTTGTAGGTTGACGTACAATGTCTTTAGGAGGAAATTCCAGGATTTTGACCGTGTGATGCTGAAGAAATGGTGTTATATTTTCATGTCAGCATGGTGAATGACTTGGAGGGGAACTTGCTGGTGGTGGTGTTCAATGTACTGCTGCCCTTCTCCATCTAGATGGAAGTGATTATAGGTTTGGAAGGTCAGTATAAGGATCTTTACAGAATTTCTGCAATGCATCTTGTAGACAGGACACACTGCTGCTACTGAACATTGATGGTGGAGGGAGTTTCTTGCTTGTGGATGTGGTGCTAATCAAGAGGGCTGCTTTGTCCTGGGTGGCGTGAAGCTTCACAAATGTAGTTGGACCTGTACTCATCCAGGCAGGTGCGGGGTATTCCATCATACACCTGACTTGTGGCTTGTAGATGGTGGACGAGCTCTGGGGAGTCAAGAGGCGAGTTGCTCACTGCAGTATTCCTAGCCTCTGGCCGGTTCATGCAGCTAGTGTATTTATGTGGTGAGTCCAGTTGAGTTTCTTGTCAATGGTAACCCCCAAGATGCTGATAGTGGGGGATTCTGTGATGGTAACACCATTGAATGTCAAGGGGAGATGTCTAGATTGTCACTTATTGGAGATGGTCATTGCCTGGCATTTGTGTGGCACAAATGTTACTTGCCACTTGTCAGCAAAGCCTGGATATGGTTCAGATCTTGCTGTATTTGGACATAAACTGCTTCAGTATCCATGTTGTCATGAATGGTGCTAAACATTGAGCAATCATCAGTGAACATTCCAACTCTGACCTTATTATGGAGGAAAAGTCATTGATGAAGCAGCTGAAGATAGTTAAACCTAGGACATTACCCTGAGGAACACCTACAGAGATGTCTTAGAGCTCAGGTGACTGACTGACTTCCAACAACCACAACCATCTAGCTGTGTGCCAGGTATGACTCCAACTAGTGGAGCATTTTCCACTATTCCGATTGATTCCAGTTTTGCTAGGGCTCTACAGAGTCGATTGATTTTGGTCTTGATGTCAGGGGCTGTCAATCTCACCCCACCTTTGGCATTCAGTATTCTTGTCCCTGTTTGAACCAAGGCTGTAATGAAGTCAGGAGTTGAGTGGCCCTGGTGGAACTCAAACTGGGCATCAGAAAGCTGGTTGTTGTTGAGCAGGTGCTGCTTGATAGCATTGCTGATAACACCTTCCATCATTTTAATGAAGGTCGAGAATAGATTGATCGGGCGCTAATTGGCTGGGTTGAATTTGACCTGCTTTCTGTTTACAGGACATACCTGGGCAATTTTCCACATTGTTAGGTGGATGCCAGTGTTGTAGCTATACTGGAACAGCTTGGCTAGGCAAGTTCTGGAGGACAAGTGTTCTGTATCAGTGCAGGAATGTTATCAGGGCCTATACCCCTTTGCAGTGTCTACTGCCTCCAGCCTTTTCTTGATATCAGAAGGAATGAATCGGATTAGCTGAAGACTGGCATCTGTGATGCTGGGGACTACTGGAAGAGGCTGAGAAGGATCATCCAACCAGCACTTACACCCAGCCACGGTTGTGGCAAATGCTTAGCCTTATCTTTTGCACTGATGTGCTGGGCAATTCTATCATTGATGATGGGCATATTTATGGAGCTTCCCCCACCAATGAATTGTTTATTGTCCACCACCATTCATGACTGGATGGAGCAGGACTGCAGAGTTAAGATCTGATCCATTTGTTATAAGATTGCTTATCTTAGTTAATCACTTGCTGCTTATGTTTGGCAAAGAAGTCATCCTGTTTGGTAGTTTCACCAGGTTGACACCTCATTTTCATGTTCTTGACATGTCCTCCTGCACTCTCCATTGAACCAAGATTGATCACCTAGTTTGATGGTAATGGTTGAGTCGGCGATATGTCAGGCCAAGAGGTTGCAGATTGTGTTGGAGTATGATTCTGCTGCTGTTGATAGCCCACAGCGTCTCATGGATGCTCAGTCTTGAGTTGTTAAACCTGTTTAAAATCAGTCCCGTTTAGCACGGTGATTGTGCCCCTCAACATAGTGGAGTACCTTGCCTCTAACACCATGGGCTGTTATCTTACTCAGCAGCTTCCTGTGGGGCACCTTGTCAAAGGCCTTCTGAAAGTCCAAGTCGATAACCTCCATTGGCTCTCCTTGGTCTAACATGCTTGTTACCTCCTCAAAGAATTCTAACAGATTTGTCAGGCATGACCTCCCCTTGATGAAACCATGCTGACATTGCCCTATTTTACCATGCACTTCCAAGTATTCAGAAATCTCATCCTTCACAATGGACTCCAAAATCTTACCAATGACCAAGGTCAGGCTAATTGGCCTGTAATTTCCCCTCTTTTGCCTTACTCCTTTCTTAAAAAAGGGGTTACATTAATAATTTTTCAGTCCTCTAGGATCCTCCCTGATTCAGTGACTCCTGAAAGATCACCTCTAATGCGTCCACTATCTCTTCAACTATCTCCTTCAGAACTCTTGGGTGTAGCCTGTCTGGTCCAGGTGATTTATCCACCTTCAGACCTTTCAGTTTTTCTAGCACCTTCTCCTTGGTGATGGCTACCACACTCACCTCTGCGTCTCCCCCTCCCCGACTCTCTTGAATTTTTGGGATGTTACTCGTGACTTCTATTGTGAAGAGTGATGCAAAATACTTGTTCAGTTCCTCTGCCATTTCTTTGTTCCCTATTACTACTTCTCCAGCATCATTTTCAAGCGGCCCAATGTTCACTTTTGCCTCTCTTTTGCCCTTTATATACCTAAAGAAACTTTTGCAATCTTCTTTTGTATTACTGACTAAATTACCCTCATATTTAATCTTCTCCCTCCTTATTTCTTTTTTAGTTGTCCTCTGTTTGTTTTTGTAGGCTTCTCACTGCCGTCTGCCGCATTATATGCTTTCTCTTTTGCTTTTATGCTGTCCCTGACTTCCCTTGTCAGTCATAGTTACCTCATTCTTCCTTTGGTACACTTCTATTTCCTAGGGATAAGTTCTTGCTGTGTCTACTGAATTACTCCCAGAAATTCCTGTCATTGCTGTTTCGCTGTCTTTCCTGCTAGGCTTCTCTCCCGGTCAATTCTGGTCAGCTCCTCCCTCATGCCTCTGTAGTTGCCTAAATGCAACTGTAATACCGTTACATCTGATTCTAGCTGCTCCCTCTCAAATTGCAGAGTAAATTCTATCATATTAGAGTCACTGTCTCCTAAGGGTTCCTTCACCTTAAGCTCCCTTATCAAGTCTGCCTCATTGCACATTCCTAAATCCAGAATTGCCTGTTCCCTAATGGGGTCCACCACAAGCTGCTCCAAAAATCCATCTTGTAGACCACAAATTCCTTTTCTTGTGACCCACTGCCAACCTGATTTTCCCAGTCCACCTGCATATTGAAATCCCTCTTGATCACTGTAACCTTAATAAAAATTGAAACAACTGCGGACGCTGTAAATCAGGAACAAAAACAGAAGTTGCTGGAAAAGCTCAGCAGGTCTGGCAGCATTTGTGAAGAAAAATAGAGTTAACATTTCGGGTCTGGTGACCCTTCCTCAGAACCCTGATCTAAGGAAGGGTGACCAGACCCAAACCCTGATCTGAGGAAGGTTCACTGGACCTGAAACATTAACTCTGATTTTTCTTCACAGATGCTGCTGGACCTGCTGAGCTTTTGCGGCAACTTCTGTTTTTATCACAGTAACCTTTCCGTTCTTACATGCCTTTTCTATCTCCTGGTGTATTTTCTACCCTACATCCTGACTACTGTTTGGAGGCCTGTACATAACTCCCATTATGTTTTGTTTTACCTTTGTGGTTCCTCAACTCTACTCACAAAGATGCTACATCATTTGACTCTACATCGTTTCTTGCTATTGATGTAATTACATTCCTTACTAATAAGGCAACCACAACCCCTCTGTCCACCTTCCTGTCTTTTCGATAGGATGTATATCCTTGGATATTTAGCTGTTGAGTCCTGATCCCCTTGCAGCCACGTCTCCGTGAAGCCCACCACATCATACCTGCCATTTTCGATATGCGCCACAAGCTCATTTACCTTACTTCATAGTCTGCATGCATTCAGATACAATGCCTTCAGTCCTGTATTTACTATCCCTCTTTTCATTGTCATCCCTTTATCCGGTGTGCTTGAAGTTTGATTCCTAACCCTTTCCAAATGCTGTCTCCTTTTTTGTGTTCTGAAGGATTTAATAACCTCTCCTGACTTCCCTTTTCAGTGTTTTTCATACTTTTCCATGCAGTTGAATCCACCCTACACAGATGTTAACCTGCTGCCTTGTTTCCCATTGGCCATACTTCCTGGTGTTTTACCCTGCCCTCCCCACCCCCATTTTCTAGTTTAAAGTCCTGTTGACCAGCCTATTTACACCTTTCGCTAGAACATTGGTCCCAGCTCGATCATCCCACGAGACCATCCCAACGGTACAGATCCCTCCTGTTCCAGTACTCATGCCAATGCCCCATGAAAAGGAACCCCTCTTTTCCACACCATTCTTTTAGCCACGTGTTTACTTACCTTATTCTTGCCTCTCTATGCCAATTTGCACATGGCTCAGGTAGTGATATGGAGATTATAACCCTTGAGGAGCTTTTCTTTAATTTAGTTCCTATTTCCTGATAAACCCCTAAACAGCTCCTCTTTCCTAGTCTTGCCTATGTTGTTTGTCCCAACATAGACCACAACAACTGGATCCTCTCCCTCTCTCTCCAATATCCTTTCAAGCTGGTCAGCGATATCCTTCACCCTGGCACCGGGCAGGCAACATACCATGCGGGACTCTCGATCCTGCTTACAGAGGATGCTTTCTATTCCCCTGAGTATACAATGCCCTCCAATTACCACTTGTCTTTTTGCTCCCTCCTCTTGATTGGCCAACTGTACCACAGTGCTGTGGTCAGCAGCTCATCCCCCCTACAGTTCTGGTCCTCATCCACACAGGGAGCAAGTACCTTGTACCTGTTGGACAAGGTCAAGAGCTGAGTCTCCTCTGTTCCTGAATACAGGATCATTTTACCTGCCTCGCTTGCAGTCACACCCTGCTGTTCCTGACCGATGACTGAATTTGAGGTGCTTAATCTGCCAGAACTTAATGGATTCCAGAGTCAATGTTGAGGGCAACTTCATCCCAGATGTAGACCACTGTGTCACTGCCTCTGTTATGTCTGTCGTATGGTGTGACAGGACATATCCTGGATGGTGATGGAGGTGACTGGTACATTGTAAGGTATGATGCCGTAAGTATGTCTATGTCAGGCTGTTGCTTAACTAGTCTGTAAGACAACTCTCCCAATTTTGACACTCGGTCCCAAATATTGGTAAGAAGGACCTTGCAGTGTCATCAGTGCTGTTTTGGCTGTTGTCATTTTGGTGCCAAAGTTGATGCCAGGTGGTCCATCCAGTTTCATTCCTTTGTTGAGACTTTGAAGAGACTGAAACAACTGAGTGGCTTGCTAGGCCATTTCAGAGAGCAGTTGAGAGTCAAACCACATTGCTGTAGGTCTGGAGTCACATGTTGGCCATAGCAGGTAAGGGTGGCAGTTTCCTTCCTTGAAGGACAATAGTGAACCAAATCAGTTTTCCCAACAATTGACGGTGGTTTCATGGTCATCATTAGATACTTAGTTCCAGACTTTTTTATGGAATTCAAATTCCCCCATTTGAACCCAGGTACCCAGAACATTTGCTGAGTTTCAGGATTAATAGTCTAGCAATAATACCACTAGGCCATCACCTCCCCTTTTGGTGTCAAGCTTTTTGAACATGCTGGAGTTGCATTTGTCCAAGCAAATAAGAATTATTCCATCACACTCCTGACCTGTGCCTTGTAGATGGTGGACAGACTATGTGGAGTTGGGAGGTGTTACTTGTTGCGGAACATCTAAGCTCTGATCCAAGTAGAACACCACTCACCACGTCTGCCACTTTAAGTAACTACTCTTTACTCCCACTCTCTGTTTGCTGTCTCAAAGCCTCTGGGGCACCTTGCTAAGAGCCTTTTGAAAGTTAAGATAAATTCCATCTACCACGTTTTCTGCTGTATTCCCTCTCGAAAAATTAGTACATTCATCAATTCTTCCGAGATGAAGCACAGTTGCAGCAGCGTAGTCGGTTTAGTAGCAGGGATTCAAGACATTAGGGTGGAGGGGCCCTGATCCAGGCCCCTGATCTGGCTGAGCTAGAAGTGGGAGCTATTCCAAAGACCACCTCACTGTATTGAAATAAGACTATAAGATGAACTTGATTGTTTTATTTTTCTGGCTTTATATTCTGAGTTTTGGTTTATTTTCTGTGTTTTAAGATGGCGTTGGAAAGTCACAACACAACAACACTTTTAACTGATAACAGTGTGGAGCTGGAAGAACACAGCAGGCCAAGCAGCATCAGAGGAACAGGAAAGTTGACGTTTCAGGTTGACTTCAGAAAAGGCCTGCTGTGTTCCTCCAGCTCCACACTGTTATCTCTGACTCCAGCATCAGCAGTTCTTACTATCTCCGAACACTTAACATTTGTTTTATGTACATGTCACAATAAATCAAATCAAATCAAATCAATTCATTCTATACAATGGGACTGACTGGGTAACTCTTCTGGGAGCCGACATACACAGTCTATGGGCCAAATGGCCACCTTCTGTCCTGCAAAATTCTATGATCCAGCTGGATTTTCATTTTTGAAATCTATGCTGACTACATTCATTATTATATTTCTAATTTCTGATTGCTCCATTCCATCCAAAATCTAGAAAATTTTTCAGAAATACGAACAATGCACCCAGTATATCTGCAACAAATATTTTTTAAGCATCCAAGGCTGAGGCCATCAGTTTCACGAATATTGTTAGTTTTGCTCGCTCTTTCTTTGCAGTGTCAATGATTATTTAAGTCTCTTTCTTCCTTTCTTCTTTGTTTTCCACAGGAACAACATTTCCACAAAGTACGTATTCGTATGTTA
Organism: Rhincodon typus; assembly: GCF_021869965.1. Taxonomy (NCBI): domain Eukaryota; kingdom Metazoa; phylum Chordata; class Chondrichthyes; order Orectolobiformes; family Rhincodontidae; genus Rhincodon; species Rhincodon typus. The sequence continues at coordinate 29,614,048 of NC_063354.1, forward strand.
AAAATCTTGTTAATGGTTTTGAGTAAAATGACAAAAAAACTTGACTTTCCTGAAACCATCTGCATCCTCAAAGAAAATCTTGTAAATTCTGCAAAATGCATTCTCTAACCAGCAGGAGACAGCACTGGCAGCACTAAAAGAGGGAATTTAAAAAAAAACCCTAAGTTTTATCGTATATATTTTTACTAAGATTTGTTCTTGCGTGCGCCAATACGACATTGTTCTATAGTTGAGTATGCAGTGTGAACTAGAGGATACACTGTTGATCTTTGACTGTTTATCTGCAATTTTCCTAAATTTGCAGTTCTACCGCTTTCAGCTTCACTCAGACTTGTCAATCAACGAGTTGCCCGGCGACTGTGGCGGGGTTTGCAAGTATTGTTAAAGTTCGTAATGCAGCCTCCTTTGCAAGTTTACGCCATGGCATTTTGAAAAGTGTTCGCGGCATGGAATTTATCATTTCTCTGCAAAGTTTTGCAGACTTTGCATTAACCGATGAAGATGTTAAACTCCTGCTTTGTCACGTCAGTGAGGATGCAAATTTGAAGGCAACGTGGAATAAATATTAATGAGGTGGGGGCGTTGCGGAGGATGGCGTCGATTGGCTGAGGATGAAGACGCGCTGTCAGTGATTGGCGAGACGAGCTGTCAGTCAAGGAAAGGCCGTCCCTGGTTGTGGTGATAGTTTGTGAATCGCGCGCAGACACAGAATATTTTCGAGTCTCAGTTGGATACAGAGTATCCCAGAGTGACGCTTCAATACAGTGTTCCCTGAGTTAGTAACTGATTGAGGGGTATCCCCATCATGACCAAGGAGCAACTCCGGCCCCGGCTCTGTGTCATCGAGAAAGGCCCGAGTGGATACGGCTTCCACCTGCACGGGGAGAAGGGCAAGACCGGCCAGTTCATCCGCCTGGTGGAAGCGGCCTCTCCAGCTGAGCGAGCGGGGCTGCGGGCCGGCGACAAAGTGATTCAGGTGAACGGGGACAGTGTGGAGCAGGACAGCCACCAGCAAGTGGTACAGAAGATCAAGGCGGTGGCTGAGCAAACCCGGTTGCTGGTGGTGGACAGGGAGACGGACGAGCTACTGAGGGCCCGGGGGCTAGTGTGCAAGGAGGAATACATCAACGGCATCCCCGACCCCACGGAATCGGGTCAGGGGCAGCAGGCGGAGCCCGAAGAGAAAAGCCCGGTAGCCGAGACCAAAGCGGCAGACACTGTGTCTCAGAGCAGCAGCGAGAAGGTGAGGGGGCTGGGGAGAGGCTGGCCCGAGGGCGCACCGCTCTGAGAACGGGGAACATTATAGGGCAGTGGGAAGTGGCGGTCATTACCCGGGATGGAGGAGGTCAGTTTCTGACACAGAAGGGGTGGGATAGGCACGAGCGGGACGGGAGCACTGGAATCGCTGGGGTGGGTACGGCCGGAATGCGGGTCCTTCGGGGATGGGAATGCGCAGCATCTGGAGAGGAAGGCCGGCGCTGTCCTCCTTCCCTGAGGAGATTCTTTCAGCAATTCATCTGTAGTAGTTTATGAGCTAAAGTTAAAGGCTTTAGGAATAAGAATACTAGGAGCCGCCAGTGTGTGTAGCACCAGTGGGCTGTGCTGAAGAGTTGTACTGGCTGAGGGGTCAGCTCTGGTCCTAACTAGAGACTCAGTTTTTCTAAGGCTCTAAGTCCAGGGTCTAAATCTGATGCTAAACTTACTTTACTAAGTGAACAACCCTATAGAGTTTGGCTCTACCCACAACAGGATGAGTGAGCTGGCAGTAGAAAACTCCCAAAGACTAGGGAGAGATTTCACAGGATGCCACTGAACAGTCTGGTGTAGAACAGACTGTCCTTGGTACTGGAAGAAACTTGCTGAAATCTGTTTTGTACAGGGATCTGGATTGAGAGGGTGTTCATTTCAGGTTTCCCCTCCTCCTGTGCCACAGGAGACAAGGGTCAATAACTTGCATTTCAGCACATATGAGCACATACTTGCAAACATTTGCAAGTTTAGTTAGTATTTATTGTGATGATCACAGTTCAGGTATTGAGGTCAGAGTCTGAGCAGTAAGTGCTAAAGCTGTTCATTGGATGGGTGTGTGGTGGAATAACTGAAAATCTAATTAGCCCTACTAAAGCTGCTCCTATGCTGTAAGATTTGTCAATAGGTAATTCCCACTGGATCTTGTTAGGGGACTGTGTAAAACTCCATGTCTTGTAATTCTTTTCTGATCTAAAAATGAAGGGAAAAATTTACTTTTTTTTTTGCACCAGTCACTTGAAAGTTGTTACCTAAAGTTTGTGGATCACCCTCTGGAGACTTGAGGTTGTAAAATAAAACAAAGAACTGTGGATGTTGGAGATCTGAAACAAAAACATAAATTGCTGAGGAAACTCAGCAAGTCTGGCAACTTCTGTTGAGAAAACAGAGTTAATATTTTGAGTTTGGTGCATCTTCATCAGAACCCATCTGTGTTCTGAAGAAGGGTCACTGGACCTGAAATGTTAACTTTGATTTCACTCCACAGATGCTGCCAGACCTGCTGAGTTTATTTTATTTTGAAAATATACTTTATTCATAAAAAATGTTATGTACAGGTTTCATATCAATGAAATAGATCCAGTTTGGAGTCTGACTCTATCCAACAAACAAACCAAAGGAATCTCTTTATTTGTGCAAGATTACATTTAAATATAATTACCCAGCAATTTCTGCTTTTGTTACAGTAAAGTAAATGTTCTTTCTTTTAAATGTCTCCATTTAGACTGTCAGAGGTTCTTCACACTGACTGTGACTGGCAGTAGGGTAGGTTTTTCACTCTCTTGGAGATTTAGAGCCTGGCTGGGATCCAGGAGGCTTTCTGATCAAACCAGTGAAGACCGTGAACAATTTAAAATTTTTTTCCTTCAGAAGGCATGCATGTTACTTTATTAACTGAGGCCGAGTCACTAAGAGCAGGGAGGTTATGCTAAAGCTGTTTACAGCACTAGTAAGGCCACAGTTTCAGTACTGCAGATAGTCTGGCCATCCTCTTACAAGAAGAGTGAGAGTAAACTAGAGAGGTTAAAGAGGAAAATGCAGGCATTTAACTACAAGGAAGGATTGATTTAGCTGAAGGTGTCTTTTTTTTTTGGAACAATGCTGTCTGAAGGGATGTTTAATTAACTGGTATAAAATTGAGGAGCTTAGATAGTGGTAGGATCAGAAGGCCTTATTTCTCTTCAAGAGGCCAAGAATGGGAGGCCCACACTTCAAGTATTTGGTAGAAGGATGAGTGATGAGTTAAGTCTTTTTTGCCCAGAGGATGGTGGGAGTCTGGGACTGTTTGCTCAAAAGGGCTGTATGGGCAGAAATCCTTGTCACTGTTTAGAAAGTACTAACTTTTTATTCTTTCCACTTGAGGTATCATAACCAAAAGCTGGAAAGTGAGATCAATTTTATATGGTTTCTCAGCCAGCACAGACATGATGGTGTGAATGCCACCTTGAATTTAAAATCTCTGCATTTTGTATGTTTCCCCCATCCACCTCTACCTCAGATGCTGTAGCTGCTTATCTTGACAGTGAGTTGAATGAGGCCACTTTCTCCTTTTGAGAGGAGGAGCTTACTTATTGCAGTGAAAGGGTTGCAGCAGTGAAATTCTGGTTTGGCATTCAAACTTGCATGTAAAATTCATGAGCTTGAGTTCTTGTAAATGGCCCATTTCATTCACTTGTCAGATTTGAATGCAAGGCTTCAGCACTTCCCTTCCTGGGTAGGAAACAAATATCAACTGTGACACTGAGTTTGCAGAGCAGGTCATTCACTTACTGAAAAAATGTGACTCTCGCTGTAACAATTATGTGATCAAAGTATCAACACAATACATTATAGATCAAAACTGAAAACCACCACACTTGTGTGAGATGCTGCTTTACTATTAATTTATATCAAATTGCTCTCACCTCCAGTGTTAGGCTGTTAGACTGATGGACCTATTCCCACCAGTCTTGTTCTTAAGTGTTATACAGTGACAGAATACCTAACATTGATCAAAATGATCTCCAGGCACCGCCTAATTTTTGGAGTACAAAGTCTAGAAATAAATCACACTAGCTCTGAAGTAACTTAGAGTAAAGTGCCCAGTGGACAATTTGCACAATGGACAGATTGCACAATGGCTATTTTCTTTTGAAGCTTTCATCTTTGTGGAGCGTTTTGTTAAATTGGTGCAGTGTTTCTTACAGCAACTACTTATTGAAGTATGGTGACTTATGCAAGAAGGTTTGTTGGTCTTTTGGACACTATTGCCTCTCAGTGGCATCAGTCAGCTGAACTGTGTTTTGTTTGTTCAGTAGACCCAATACAACTTGATTGTAGTTCAGATAACTCTAGCTAATTGTGCATCCTACATAGAGACCCCCGCCCACCCACTGTTCCTGCTTAGGCATGAACCCACAACTGTGTGTCAGGTTGCTGTTGATGGCAAGCTAGTGGTGATAGATTATGTAGTTAAACAGTAGTTTGGTGCATTGTGTCAGTGCCATTTTGGAATGAAGCCAATCAGATCGAATTCTAGCCAGCAGTTTAAAATTAATGGAAGCTTTTCCCAATGCGTGGTTTCATGTTCATAGTAAATCAGTAGACAATTGTCTATGAATTGAAAGCAGCATCTTTATTCGATACAGTATAGCTAACATGCTCAGATTTAGCAATTAATCCAAGAACTGGTGAATGCTGTGATGGCCTTCACCTGTTCTCCCAGCTCCATTCTCTCTGGTGGTTATTTTAAGCACATGTGCAGGCTGAACTATTGAATCAGATTTATCTACAGCTGAAAGCATAAAGACCCTGAAGGAGCTCTGTAATACAATTTGAGTAATGTGCTTGTTAACTGCCAGAACACCATCCAATTAGTCACTACAGTGAAGAACTTTTTTGTTCCCAATTTGAGACATACCTGATTGGGGAATGTTTTGAGTACTGTTAGTATGACATATAAATACAGATTGGTTAGCATCTCCTTGTGGACCTGTGCTGTGCCTAATGTGCTTTGCTTTGGAGATAAATTATGGTCCATTAAATCATTATGGCTTTGTTGGAGAAATAATGATGAATAGACAGTTTGCATAACCTGGAATGCCCATCCTTCCATCATACTCAATTGCAACATTATGATTCCACGCATGTTGACAGAGTTGATATTCAGCAGGTTTAGTCGCAAAAGAAACTTGAACTTAGATTTCTGAGTGTACTGTTTATTGTAACCTGCAATGCGTGAGGACAGCATTCTTTTTAACTGTGTTTTGTAAGGAAAAGTATGTGAAATGTAGCTTTGACTTCCATGGATGGTGGTTATGCAGACGGCATTCTGGTAGTGACTTAATACTGCTTCCTGTAATTACAGCAGCATTACAACCAATGCAAAGCAAAGCTGTCTGCAGAATTTATTAATGGTTTGTTTAAAGGTTTTGTTTTGCTGGGATTATACTTGGAGTGTCTATCAATGCAGAACAACTTGGACCTATCAACTTTTTGTAGCTGTTCTTTTTAAATCCGTTTAGTGTGTGTGAGCTCTTCAAAAGCTGACTGCATTTCTAATTACTGTGTGCAGCCTGCATCAATTATGTTGATTAGAGGTTATAATTCAAAATTAAACAAAGCTGTGTATGGTTCGGTTTGTGCGTGATTGATGGCCCTTTTTCAAATTTAAACTTAAAGTCTGGGAAGTGCCTGTAAAACTCTGAGCATAGACTGATTCACTTGAAATTCCTGAATGGCAACACTTTTAGTTTGATGTTAATTCTGAGTAAATAAACTATTGACAAAGAATGGACTTGTTTCTCCAAGTTGTGATCGGTGATGTTTCTAGGTGATAGCTGTTCGCTATTGTAAACTGAGTTATCACAATGATGTTCATTATGACTGATTTTGTTCATTTTTATATTTGGGAAAAATTAATCTGTAATTTCTAAACCATAAATTGTTAGGCTTTTGAAGTCTGGAGAGAGACTTGAAGGAAAGTTAGGCTAAGTGCTGTAAATTAAGGTAATAATTGAGCAGGAGTTACAGTTCATCTCAACATTGCCATCAGTTTGTGGATAGTTCCTTGATCGGCACCCTCTTAACTCTTGACCTGAATAAGGAGATTAGCAAAGGTCACAAACTGAATAGGCATGTAGCGGTGTTGTTCATTTCCTGACATGTCGCTGTGTGGTTTTTAAATTAGTGCGGTGAGCGACAATTTGGTGCAGCGACAATACTAATGCCTCCAAGATATCAGAGGCTGCTTCAATCTCTCAGCACCATTCACACATCTTTCCTGCTGTTGTTTTGCAAAGCACAGACTGTGTGTCAAGAGACAAATTTTTGATCTCCTTCCAACACCTGATTTCTCTTGGAAAGCTTTCACTTTATCACATCATCAGCACACCCTAAATGTCCTGTTTCAAGTAAAATAAAATATATCCTAGGAATTTAGTCAGAGCTAGCTATTATTTCGGATTACCCAGTTTTGCATGGAGAACCTGTGGATAGTCTGGTTGTCCTGTTGCACAGCAAATGACTCCCTTTTATCTTCCATCAGAGCATTTGATGTATATTGTAGAGATGAGACTGTGACTCTGCCAACTTGTGGTTGTGGAGGAGAAGTAGACACATGTTTTTGACTGCAGTTGAACTTGGTTGAAGGAAATGCGGAGGCATGGGCAGTTTGTGGTTTACTTGTGGTTGCCCTTTTATTAGAGAGCAATGCTTCAACAAAATATGAACACCACCTTGGCTATGCTTTCAAGGGCCTTTCTCTCTCTCTCTCTGCACCCAAGCAACATGTACAAATACAGTTCTATGGGATCTTTCCCATAATTCTGTTTCCAGAGAAGTTCTCCCCAAAGTCCTAGTCCACATTTATCTCTCAGTAATGCCTAGAAAGTATGGTATCGGAGTGTAGTTCCATCAATACTTAAGGTCAGCACCATCCAGAATAAAACAGCCTGCTTGATCAACCCTACTTGAAATGTTCAATCAGCTCCAACACACATGGCAATGTGTACTATATCCAAGATGGCAAGTTGCAGCAATACCAGTACCTTCGAAGCTCCCTACTTCTATCACCTAGAAAGGCAAGGGTAGCAGATGCATGGGAGCATCACCTGCAGGTTCTCCTCCAAGCTGCAGGCCTTCTTGACTTGGAACTATAGTACCATTCCTTTTACTGCTCTTGCATCAAAATCTGGAACCCACCACACCATGTGGACTGCAATGGTTCAAGAAGGTGGTTTTCTGCTACCTCAAAGGCAATTCGAGATGGGCGGTCATTGCTTGTTATTGCTAATGATATCTACATCCCACAAATGAATTAAACAAAAATCATTTCATTGTTGTTAGTGGGTCACTGCTTTGTCAGTTTGCTGTTACCTTGGGTTTCATGTACACCAAGTTTTGAAGGGCAAATTGGGAATTTTTTTAACATTAAAAGAAAGTGTGATCTTTCACTATATTAGCTCTTAACAAGATTAGAATAGCAAGGAGGCTGCGCTAACCTGTTAAGTCAACATTTTGGCATTAGCCTTCAATAATATATTTAATTCTGGATGCTGCCCTTTCTGAAAGTTCTGACATTCTTTTTAAAATCTATAGAAGATTGACCAGAATGGTACCATGGCGATAAGAGACTTCATGTATGTGGTGATTGGTGAAGCTGGAATTATTCTGCTTGGAGCAGAAGGGCTGACGAGTGATCAAACCTCTTTAGAGTAATTCATGCTCATAATCATTTGAGGGATTTTAGCAGTAAATAAAAATAAACTGTTTCCAGTGCTAGAAGAATCAGTAACCAGAGGTCCCATATATGAAGTGAATTCTGCAGGAATCCAAGGGGAGCTGGTGAAAACTTTAGTGAGTTATTGATCTGGAATGTGCTATCTGAAAGGCTGGTGAAAGCAGATTCAAGAATTACATTCAAGAGAAAGGTGAATAAATACTTTAAAAGGAAAGGATTTAAGAGTGTGTGGAATTAATTAGGGAACTCTTTCAAGGAAACAGCAGAGGCACAATAGCCTGTATGGTGTCTTGGACTGTTTGTGTATTTTAGAAGTGTTCTTGTGACCATGCGTATGTGAAGAGAACATGAAACTGTTTTCTCCTATTTCAGCACTTTGCATCCTCTTCAACAGTGGCCAAAGTGCTGAAATATTTCATCTCGCTGGGAGGTTGTTTACTAGATTGACACATGATGCGAAGTCCAGGAGTTTGCAATGAACTTATTTCAAAAGGTCAAACTAAGCAAATTTCATGGCTTGTTATCACAGCATTAAAACAGAGGAAATATTGTTTTTTTTTTTAAAAATAATTTTTTAATTTCGCTCTGTTAATATTTATCGAAGTACTGTGTAAAGGGGGTATTAGGTGTGAGGGTGGGGACCCCTGCACTATGGTTTGGGAGGGGTGCGGTCAAGTGCTAACGACCGTAGCAACGAGTTGCTGTTCCATCAGGAAGGTTATTGTTGCTTACTGCACTGTTCTTAGCCATTACACACATTCCCTGCCGAGCAGAAATCAGTGTGGGTACTTGATGATTTCCACCTTTTTTTTTTTAAAACGTGCCTACAAACCTACGAATTGGGAGCAGGAGTAGACCGTACTGGTGTACATTCAAAAAGACTAGGGTTGATCTGATTATTTCAACTTTTCACCAACCCCAATAACCTTTCATTGCCCTCGCCCGCGCATCTGTTGTCTCTGGTTTAAAAGTAGTGAAATAAAATGCTTCCATCACTTCTGGAAGAAGAGAGCTCCAAAGACTCATTGACCCCTTATTTATGGACTCCTCAGCGTTCATGTAGGAAATATTACTCACCTCTAACATGGGGCAATATGTGAATTTGTTTGCTACTTCCACACTCATCTATTAAAATCTCCTGGCTTTACTGCCGTCTTCATCTGAACAAGTGTCAACTCTTTAAAACTGTTCTGCCTGCTTCCAAACTTTCATTAAGTCCAGCTCACTTACTGAGCCTGTGCATGTCTAACGTCAATGTCAGACCCTGATCAGTTGTTGCAAACATCGGATCTGCTTGGTTAATATTATTTAGAGATGTTCAAATTTGTGTGCCCTGACATGGTTTAGGGAGGATTTTTGTTAACTATTCCAACTAGGGGCAACACAGTGGCTGACACCGCTGCCTCAGCGCCAGAGAGCTGGGCTTGATTCCACCCTCAGGCAACTGTGCAAATTCCACGCAGACATTCTCCCCTTGTCTGTGCGAGTTTCCTCTGGGTGCTGTGGTTACCTCCCACAATCCAAGGATGTGCAGGTTAGGTGGATTGGCCATGGGAAATGCAGGGTTACAGGGTGAGGGTAGGTGGTGGGTCTGGGTGAGATGGGCTGAATTGCCTGCTTCCACACTGTAGGGATTCTATGATTCTCTGTGCTGGACTTTTCCCATGATGGTTTGTCATTCTGTTTAATATTAACTCACTCTGGTGTACTTTGTCTCTGAAAAAAGGAACTTGTTTTGAAAGGTGTATGGGTGTGGGAAACCTGGGCTGTTGTTTTTTTACATGCTTTCTCAATTCAGGTTGAGAGTTGTTTGTATTGGGAAAGGAATTCCTAACCAGTTCAGGCAGCTAATATTTCATCAAATACTCAGTATGTACAGCACATCTTTACAGGAAAACCTCTATATTGTCACCTTTTAAACCCTCTCTAAGTGAAGACACAGAATGAATTAGGACCTCCCAGCCACCTGTAAGTGCAAACAGAATGTACGTTTATGAATATGTTGATAAGGAACAGTTGGTGCTGTCTGCTATCTAACAGCCATGAATGTGTATCTGAAAATCCATGTACACCCTGAGATTTTAAAATCTGAGCGTGATCTTCCTTTGGCACATTAGCAGAATCATTGGTTTGGAGCTGAGAACCAGATACCAGAGGAACTGCTGTGTGCTGATGAGATCAGTTTGGACTTAAAAAGTTGAATCTATTCTGACACCTGCCTGTGAGCAGACAGTGCTTCTTTCAGATGTGAGATTCTGAGGTAATGAGCCTTATTGACTGTCAGTTGTGCTTGGAGCTTCATGTGTTTTTGTCACTTCTGGAAAGTTTTTTTTTTTTTGATTCTTTTTGAGGTAATTATTAATAACTTCTCCCCACCCCGGTGTCAATGTGGTGGATTATCATCCTACTCCAGTCTGGAAAACATAATCCACTCTGTTGACTGAGGGATAAATGAGCCTCTAGTACTTTCAACTTATGGACCACTTATAGCCAGTTGGGAGGGTGGATTGGACATCAGTTTAATGTCTCTGTCAAAATGTAGAATTCTCTCAGTACTGCACTGAAGTGACAGTCAGGACTGTGGGTTCAAGTTTCTGGAATGATTCAATGAACTGCTGACCGTGTGACTTGACTGAAGAATGTTGCTTGCTAAACCAAAGCTGACCCCCTTGTCTTTTCAATTCAGAATGGTTTTGTCTGAACTGGACGTTACTGCTAGTTATGTGTTTGTTTGTTTATTTATAATGTGTGATATCAGACATGATCTCTACCCATAATGAGGAGCAGTGGGCACAGTCTTCTTACAAGAGAGATAGTGAGGGGCAATAGACACTATCCCGTCACTCAGGATGTGTGTTAAGAGAATTCCTTTGTTTCTTAGATTTTTGGGATATCCAGATACAAGTTTGAAGAAAGCTTCCAGTTGGTATAGATAAAACTTAGACTAGTTCAGCTCCATTCTAACTGTGAATAACAAGACATCCATTTCTGTCTGAGCCCAGCTATTGGTGATGAGTACTTGATATCTCATAAGTGCTGAGGTCCCTGCTCTTCTAGCCCATTGGCTATGAGACTCTGCCCTTTATGTGGAGACCATGTTGTTATCTCTATATCTGTCTCTATATCTGTAGGGCATCTTATAGACCAAGGTCTACAGATAAGCATGCTGCAGTAGATACTCATGGACCCATAAGGAATCCAGCATAACCAGTCCTTTTCCTACCTGATGATGATCTCCTGCCTGATTTTTTTTTTTCAATGATTTTAGACCAGCATCAGTGATTATCAAGTTTATAGACCTGATCAGAGGTACTACTGGGCTTTTAATGTGTTATATGTTCACCTGTGGTTTATACATACCCTAACGCTTTAAACTTTCCTGCAGCATGTAGTAAAAGATACTTGAATTTCTGAGTTGAGAGTTTATGCAGCTCCTCGTGGTTTCTGATAATTTGTCTGAGGTGTGAAGTTTAATGAAGCAAGTCATGTGACCCCAGAATTGCTGTTGGGCGAGCCAAGGAGCTTGAAGACTCAGTTAAACTGAAACCACAACTTCCTGAGTTGCTACACAGGACATTAGCAAAGCTGTGAAGAAAATGTGCATGGAAAACCGGCTCTTACACCTTCACTTTCAACACTATAACCAACCAGAATTTGTATATGTCTGCTGTTTCCAATCTTCTCCCACTGCTTGCTTCATACATCACTACGTGTGATGGAAATCGGCTTTGGTTCAGATTATAGAAAACCCTTTCATCCTGCTGAATGTTCAGATTAATTTTGACAGTGGGGTTTTAAAGAAAGAAAGACTTGCATTTATCTAGCATTTTATCCTCACTGCAGCAATGTGAGAGATGAATATTGACTAGTATCCTGAAGAGAACTCCCTGCTCCTGTTTGAATTAGTGCTTTGAGATATTTTGCATCTATTTGAGAGGGCAGACAGGGCCTCCGAATAGTACGATATGGTAGTATGAAAGATAGCACTGCCAACAGCGCAACACTCTCTCAGTCCATGCTTGCTTCTTGCTGCTGACTTTTTGGGGCCTGTATAGGCACTAATACCCTGTCTCTTGCCCAGGGTGCTTGGGGCCCTATGTGTGAAGTGTGTTTGAATATATGACTGTCTGTCTGAATGTATGTTTTAAGTTTCTTTGCTTTATACAAGGATTGCTGTGTGTGATGAGAATTTGAGGATTTGGTTTGAAATAAATTAGTTTGTGGGTGTAGTACATGTCTGTGGAGTGCATGTGGTGTGTTAAGGCAGGTTTATTGCGGTGTTGAGTTTGAATTGTGAAAATTCCTCTGGAGACTGTGCAATATCAGTGCTAGTGTAATGGGGTTCCCATCAAAAAGCTGTGGGAGTTGAACAGGCAAAAGTGTGTTTATGAAATGTGTGGTGATAATTGGATTTCTTTGATTGCTGAGAGTCAGAGGCTGTTGTTTACAGAGAGACATCACAGTTGATTAGCAGAATGGGCAGTTTGGGTAAAGAGCAAATTCTATCAGTAATATTTGCTTGCTCTTTTTTTTTCATTATCCATTCAATGCCCTTTCCTTTATCCACCTATTCAACTGAATCTTACATTTTGACATAAACTCTGCCTCAGCCTTTAACCCTACTGAGTTCCAGAGTCTCAACTTTCTGTGTAAGAAATGTTCTTCTGTTCTGTGCTAAATCTGGCAATTTCAACTTTGTTTCTGTAACCTCTGGTCCTTCAGTAACTGGAAAGCTTTGTCTGCTTCTGTTTGCCCCATTTTATATCTTGAAATAATTATCCATCAAAATATCCAACATTTTAATGCCCTAATTTTTATTTTTTTTTTATTTTCTTTAGCCTAAATAGCATGTGGTTCAAAAAGAAACTCCCAAAAGTTAAGGCTGAGAGTGTGTACATGTCTCTGAGTGAATCCCAGGATATTCTCAATTCCATCAGATCTGTACATCACCATTCTGGGGATGGTCACTGCTCTGGTCTTATTAGGCTGCAGATAAACCTGTGTCAAGCCTCCCTGCAACTGTGCCTCAAACCCAAATCATGCAGGTCACAGACCAGCCATGTTCATTAACTGTGCTTACTCCTTTTGCCCCTGTTACACTTATACCTCTGGTTAACAAAAATCATCAGCCTCAGATTTAAAATTACTAATTGATCTAGTGTGAATTGTTGTTTGCAGAAAAGAAATCCCAAATGTCATCCACCAATTTGTATGTGAAAATACTTCCTAACTTCACTTTTGGAAGTTCTGATCCAGATTTTCAGTTTCTGCCCCATGGTTCCAGAGAACCAACCAGTGGAGTAGTTTCTCTGTTGTTCTATCCTTTGTGCTGCCTTGTTATTTTAAACTTCAATCAAATTACCCCTTAATCATCGAAATTTCCTGGAATATAATCCTACTTTGTGTGACCTTGTCTTAGGTTTTTAACCCTTGGAGTCCAGGTTTCTTTTGATTTAAATCAGCATCAGACAGTACAGAAGAGCCCCTTTCGCTCATCAAGTCTGCCTTTTGGCACTGACAAATAAAACCTCTAAATCAACACTATTCCACTTTCCAACACTTGGCCTGTGACTTTGAATGTTATGGCATTTCAAGCTCTTATCCAGTTACTTTGTAGAGTTTGAGGTTTCCTGCCTTACGTACCCTCCCAGACAGTGCATTCCAGATTTCCACCACACTTAAGTAAAAATGTTTTCCTCCAATCCCCTCAACCTCCTGCCTTCCACCTTATCATGACCCCTTGATATTGACCCTTCAATAAGCAGAACAGCTGTTATCTATTTAACCTGTCCATGCCCCTCAAAATGTTATACACTTCAATCAGGACCCTTTCTGCTCTAAAGAAAATAGCCCAAGCTTATCCAGCCTCTGTTCATAGGTAAAATGCTCCATCCCGGGCAACATCCTAGTGAATCTACTCTGCAACCCCTCCATGGCAATTACATGCTTCTTATAGTACTCTACTAAAATCCTGTGCAGCTCCAATGTAACCTTCCTTATAATCTATACCACAAATGATAAAGGCAAGCATTCTGTATGCCACTTAACAACTACCCTATTAACCTGTCGTTCTGCCTTTAGAGATCTGTGGGCTGTATGTTCCTCCTGACTTTCCTAGTGTCCTGCCAATCACTGAGTACAGGCTTGTCTTGTTACTTCCCAACCCTGCACTCACAATGAGACTGCTATGTCCTTCCTAACATGTGATGCCCAGAACTTCCCACTGTATTCCAGGTGTGGTCTAACCAGGCATTTATATAATTGAAGCATGATTGCCACCTCCTGCTCTCTGTTATTGAGATCAAGGCCAGCATTCCATTTGCCTTTTTTCTGTTAGCTGTTAATGATATTTTAATAATTTTTGTAACTGAGCCCCAAATGTTGTTAGAACTCATTGTTTCTGTCCATTCATCATCATTGGAAGCCTGTGACTAGTGGTGTCCCTCAGGTTGCTGCTGGGCCCATTGCGGTTTTATATCTGTATTGATAGTTTGGATGAGAATGTACAAGGCATGATTAGTAAGTTTGCAGATGACACTAAAATAGGTAGGTTGGTGGACAGTGAGGAACATTATTAGAAATTGCAGCAGGACCTTGATCAGCTGAGGAAGTGGGCTGAGAAATGGCAAATGGAATTTAAGATAGATAAGCGTGAGGTGTTGCGTTTTGGAAAGTCAAATCCAGATAGGAGTTTCATGGTGAATGGTAGGGCCTTAAGGAGTATAGTGGAAGTGAGGGACCTTGCATTTCAGATGCACGGTTCTCTGAAATTGGGGTCACAGGTAGACCGGGCAGTGAAGAAGGCTTTTGACATACTGGCCTTCATCGGTCAGGGCATTGAGTATAGAAGTTGGGAAATTATGATGCAGTTGTACAGGGTGTTGGTGAGACCGCACTTGGAGTATTGTGTTCTGTTTTTGTCACCTTGCTATAGGAAGGAGGTTATTCAACTGGAAAGAGTGCAGAAGAAATTTACAAGGATGTTGCCAGGACTTGAGGGACTGAGTTATAGGGAGAGGGTGGACAAGCTGGGACTTTTTTCTTTAGAATGTAGGAGACTGAGGGGGGATCTTATATACTTCAGTAAGATCATGAGAGACATGGTTTGGGTGAATGCACTCGGTCTTTTTCCTAGGGTTGGGGAATCGACGACCAGAGGGCCTCAGTTTAAGATAAGAGGGGAAAGAATACATGGGAACTTGAAGGGCAACTTTTTTGGAGGGTGGTATGCATATGGAATGAGCTGCCAGCAGAAGTGGTTAAGGCAGGTACATTAACAACATTTAAAAGGTATTTGCCAAATGCATGGAAAGGAAAGGTTTAGAAGATATGGGCCAGGTGTAGGGAAATGGGCTTAGTATGGATCGTCGTGGACCAGTTTTGGTCAAAGGGCCTGTCCCTGTACTGTAGGACTCTATGACTCTATCATTAGGAAGTGCCTTTTTTTTCAGGTTAAGTATCTCTGTAATTACTCTGCTTGTAATGCTGCTTAACTCTGTCATTGGCAAATTTTGGATATGTGACATTCTGACACAGCACCTAGATTATTCATTGACAATGTGAATAGTTGAAGATTCGGGGTGGGGGTGATGGCCTCGTAGTATTATTAATCCAGAGACCCAGGTAATGTTCTTGGAAACTGGGTTTGAATCCCATCATGCAAATGGTGGAATTTGGATTCGATCCAAAAAAAAATTGTTGGAAAAACCCATCTGGTTTACTAATATCCTTTTAGGGAAGGAAACTGCCACCCTTACTGACTTACACAAGACTCCAGAACCCTGGAGATGGCATAATTAACATGGCAGATGCTCGAGACCAAATTTAGAGGAATGCCAATATTTTGGGGGTCTGTGAGTTCAGAGTTAGGGAGGGATGTGACCATGCAGGGATTTTAAAATCGGGGTATTACTTAAGCAGGAGCCAATACAGGTGATATGATGAAACTTGGAGTAGAGTTAAGATGATCTGAAATTTATAGAGTATGAAAGGCTGCCAGGTGAACATTGTACCATTCAGTCCTGGAGGTAACAGTTGTGTGGATGAGGGTTTCAGAAACAGATTAGCTGAGCTAGTGGTGAAATAATGTGAGCTTACGGTTGAAGGTCACTAAATGAATGAGGCTGTGGGTTGGAGTCTTAATTCGTACAGATTTAACAAGGTCACCAGATGAAAATGACGGTTGGCCTTGGCCTAAGCACCTCTGCTTTAGGCAGGGAATTCCTTTGACAAGGACAGTGTTTGGACCACAGGCAAGGGTAGATATAGTAAAATGTGCTGCTGAAAATCGGGTTTTCTGGAGCAGAGGTCACTTGGTTGTGAATCAGAAGGCAACAGTGAACCTGAAACCTGGGGAGAAGCTGCAGCCCTGATAGGCTGGCACCTCTTCCTGTGTCCCACTTCTCGAATCTGTCTCTGATCATTTATAATCTCTCAGTTACATCTCAGTTTGAGAAATTTTGTTTATTTCACCACTCAATCACTGGTGAAAAACTGTGAGGCGCTGAGTTGCAATGCAGCATCTCTGTGCTGGTTACGGTTTTCTGACAGATACAGTGCCAAAATGAGTAATGCTCAACTAAAGAAGAGACACAAATGGGTGGGAATTTCTGGATCTGACCACTACCTAACAGTGGTCTCCATGTGAATTTAGATCACTAGAACTTAGTGGGATTGCCTATGGGAATCCTTGTCTACTAGCGCTTGCTATCTAAGACTGTCCACCAGAACTTGTTCGGGCAGCTATTCAGGGGTGCCTGTTCCTCAGGCTGTACGCCAGTATGTGAACCTGCTGTGGAAGAGTTCTTTTGAGACCTGCATGAGCCAGGTGCACTGGGTCTTCTCTGGCTCTATGCTCAATGGCTGTACACAGGAATTTAACGTAGCAGCTCTTTCAACTGACTGTGGTATAGACTCTAATCCTGGTCGTGTAGTTTTCTTAATTGCCGTAATTGCAGCTTCCAAAAAGAATTATTTTGCTTGGTAATGGTCCTTGGCTGATTTTTGTTTGGCCACAGTTCTTGTGTAGAAAGTGATTAGGAAATCCTTTTGCGATAATCAATTTGATCTTCATTCAAATCACAGAATGCATTGGTTCCTTTGTTTGCATGGTGACAATTTGGTGAGGGGGTACAGGAGAATTAACAATCTCTATTGATGAACCCTCAGATGCCTTCCCTATCTCTTTAATTGTCTCCTACCAAAATATCCATGCTGCTTCAATTTTGACCTCTTGAATATCTCTGACTTTAATTGCTCCACTATTTTTGGCCATGCCCTCAGCTGCCTTGGCTCTAAGCCCTGGAATTTCCTTCCTAAAACTCTTTTTCTTCCTCTCGGCAGTTCCTTAAAATCTACCTCTTTGACCAAATTTTTAGTCATCTGTCCCATTGTCCTGAGTAGCTTTTTGTCATTTATTTTCCTTGGATTGAATATTTGGAAGCGCTTTGAAAAGTTTTACTACATGAAAGGCACTCTTTTATAAAACCTTTTTTTTTTCAGTTGTTGTGGTGTATCTCAGCCAGGTCAGTACTCTCTATCTGGTTTGCGACTGGGAGGTGTTGTCGTTTGTCGCGAACCACTTCAACTCCCCCTCCCACTCCCTGGATGACATGTCCATCCTGGGCCTCCTCCAGTGTCACAACGATGCCACCCAGAAACTGGAGAAACAGCATCTCCTATTCCGCCTTGGAAGCCTACAACCCAATGGTCTCAATGTGGACTTTACTAGCTTCAAAGTCTCCCCACCCCTGACCTCATCCCCACCTCCTTGACCTGTCTGTCTTCTCTCCCATCTATCTGCTCCACTATCCACCTTCTATCACTGCCCACCTTTCTCCACCCCCCCCGGCCTTCTCTATTTATTTATTTGAGAACCCCCTTCCCCTCCCCCATTTCTGAAGAAGGGTCCAGACCCAAAACATCAGCTTTCCTGCTCCTCTGAGGCTGCCTGGCCTGCTGTGTTCCTCCAGCTCCACACCCTGTTATCGAGTACTCTGTCAGTTAGCCTCTGGTCATTGCTATGCCATATGTCAGCAGGACCAGCATAATTCAATCTGATCTGATTGTTGTTAATGTGCAATTGAGAGTTAGGACTTTTGTGTGATGCTGCTTCTCATCCTTTAGTTCAGTAAATAAAGTTCAAAAGAGAAATTACTTTAATCTGTGACAGCATTTTTCACAATGTCAGGATTTCTTGAAGTGCTTCAGTTTGCTGTGTGTTCGTTGAGTGGCATATTTCCTACATTACTACAAGTTATGAGTTTCCGATAGCAATGAAATGCAGCACCACATTTACCTCTGAGATAACTAGGTAAAGACCAGAATGCTGGACCTGGGTCTGTATTGCACATCATGCATTTTTGGCTAACAGTCCTTTCTTTCAGCCTGTTCCTGTATGAACATGGGTAGCCCCCTCACCTGAATACAATTAAACATTGATGTGATTTATTTTACATGTTATTTTGTTTGAGAAACAAGGTGGAACTCCTCCTGCCTGCGAAATAGTGAGAAGGCAATGAGCCCTTTCAGGTGTGATTTTAAACCAACAGGTTGTACCTCTGACAGTGCAGTGCCTGCTGTCAGTATTGCACAGGTACATTAACTGAGATTATGTGCTGAAATTTCTGAGATGGGTCTTGAATGTGGTGACCATCTGACATGGGATAGAATACTACCCATTGAGTTACATATTATACTTTAATGTTTAACGAATGTTGGGCAACTTTTTCTGTTCAGGAAGAGCCTAGTTAATTTGGCAGAATTATTACATTGAATTATTGTGGCTCATTGGTGAGTCTGTCACTTCTCTTGTTTTTAAATGAATCCTTCCATTGTCATTGATTCTTCCTTTCTGATTCCCTTGACTCTGTGCCATGTTTTCATGGCAGCAGTTCTTCATGTCTGTGATGAGGTGTTGATTTTGGGCAGCTGACTCACTTTCACTTTCAGGAAGCCTTCCATCACCTTGAGCATTCACTTCCATCACTATTGCTGCATAATGGAAGCGTGCACATTATGTACAAGCAGCCTTGCAGTAACTTGCCAAGACTCCTTTTCACAGCAACTTTCAAACTTGCAAGCTCTACCACCTCAAACAAAAGGGCAGTAGAAGCATGGAAATTACCATTTGCAAGTCCTCTTCCAAGCCACACATCATTCTAACTTGGAATTAAATCGATTACTTTCCTCCATAGGAAAAGAATTCCAGGACTTTGGCTTAAATGGCACCGTGGCTGCTAAGTAATCCCAAAGGACTGCAGTGGCTTAAGGAAACAACATCTCCAAGGCAGAGATAGTAGGAACTGCAGATGCTGGAGAATCCGAGACAACAAGGTGCAGGGCTGGATGAACACAGCAGGCCAAGCAGCATCATAGGAGCAGAGAGGCTGACGTTTCGGGCCTAGACCCTTCATCAGAAAAGGGGGAGGGGAAGGGGGTTTTGAAATAAATAGGGAGAGAGTGGGAGGCGGATAGAAGAGGGATAGAGGAGAGGATAGGTGGAGAGGAAACAAACAGGTCGAAGAGGCGGGGATGGGGCCAGGAAAGGTGAGTGTAGGTAGGGAGTTAGGAAGGGGATAGGTCAGTCCAGGGAGGACGGACAGGTCAAGGGGGCGGGATGAGGTTGGTCGGTAGGAGATGGAGGTGCGGCTTGAGGTGGGAGGAGGGGATAGGTGGGAGGAAGAACAGGTTAGGGAGGCAGGGACGAGCTGGACTGGTTTTGGGATGCGGTAGGGGGAGGGGAGATTTTGAAACTTGTGAAATCCACATTGATACCATTGGGCTGCAGGGTTCCCAAGCGGAATATGAGTTGCTGTTCCTGCAACCTTCGGGTGGCATCGTTGTGGCACTGCAGGAGGCCCAGGATGGACATGTTGTCTGAGGAATGGGAGGGGGAGTTGAAATGGTTCGCGACTGGGAGGTGCAGTTGTTTGTTGCGAACCGAGCGTAAGTGTTCTGCAAAGCGGTCCCCGAGTCTCCGCTTGGTTTCCCCGATGTAGAGGAAGCCACACCGGGTACAGCGGATGCAGTATACCACATTGGCAGATGTGCAGGTGAACATCTGCTTGATGTGGAAAGTCTTCTTGGGGCCTGGGATGGGGGTGAGGGAGTAGACTAGTTGGCCTGAATAACAACTCTAATGTACAATTTTATGCAATTCTAAGTGTTCTTGATTTTTTTTATCTGATACAACTCCTTTGATCTGCCTGATCCAACTTCCTTCCGATTGTTATGTTTGAATTGCTGCAGACGTTGCAAAAAGAAAACGCGCTCTCAGGCACTTCCCCAAGATCTCCCCCTCGTTCTTGTAGTGTTTGCAGCTGGTGTTTCTTCTTTTCTTGTTAGTTTATTAAAAAATCATGGTGGCTTGGGATCAGTTGTGATGATACAAATGAAATGAGTAATCTGAATTCATAACTTAGTTATAGATAATCATCAAAATAAAGCTAAGCTATAAAATAATAGTATTGTCGTTATGACTAACACAACATACAAATACTTCTACCATATCACAACATGCAGGTCTCCTTAATTTACCAATAAAAATGAAATGACTACAGTATTTCTATTGAAGCTATAGATCCTCTGCTGCAGGTTGAGTACATTGAATTGTCTATCATTTACACATAATGTTTGAGTCTTATAAAGTAGGAAATTGAGATATCGATGCCTTTTTGCTCTCTATTTTGTTTGCGGGATAGTGTTTTTTCTCCTTAATTTCATCACCCATGTACTTTTATATGATTGTGGCAAATTCAGGAGATTTCTAACCAAGTCCAGAAACAGAAACAGTTGTTGAAATTATGTCAGAGCAGCTTTGATTGGTAGGTGCATTCATACCACCAGAAGATGATGTAGGTGAGGTTAAAAACTGATCGGATGACTATCTTAATGACCTCCTTTTTATGCTGTTCAAATAATACATTAATTTCTTTAGATATGTCCATTTTTTTGTGTAAGTGATTGGGCATAATTGCCAGTTTGAGTTTACTGTGCAAACTCGGCATAAGGTGAAGAAACAGATGTAGAAGTTGGCCATTTGGCCCTTTTCAACCTGCTGTCATTCAGTAAGATTGTGGCTCATCTGATTGTCATCTTAACTGCACTTTCCTGCTGTCCCCTCATAACCGTAGACTTCTTTATAGATCAGAAAACTCAGTATTAACCACATTAAATAAACCACCTTCCACGTTGTCTGTCGAAGAGATTTGTAAAGACTGACATGCCTCTCAAAAAAAGACTCCTCTCAAGTGAATGTTTTAAAATAAAGAATCTGTGTCCCCTAATTCGAGATAATCCCAAGTGGGAAAACATCCTCTCAGCATCTACCCTGTCAAGCCACCTCAAGATTTTCTGTTTCAGTAAGATCACCACCCCTCATTCTTCCAAATTCCAATGCATATCGGCACAATCTGCTCAATCTTTCCTCGTAAGACAAACCGTTCATCCCAGGAATCAGTAGAGCTAATCTTTGCGAAACTGACTTCAATGCAAGTATATCCTTCCTTAAGCATGAAAAGCAAAACTTTCCCTGGGTGCACATTCACTAATGTCCTGTACAGTTGTAGCAAGACTCCACATTTTTATAGTCCCCATCCCTACTTGCAATAAAGAGCCATATTCATTCCTGAGAACTTAAGTTATGCTAAGTCACGTACCAGGAAAAGCAGATTCCTCTGCAGTACTGTGTTCTATACTCTTTCCATTAAGATAATATTCTGCTTTTCTATCGCTCCTGCCAAACTGAACTACCTCACATTTTCCCAGGTTATACTTCATTTGTAAATTTTTTTAATAACTGACTTAAATGATCTATATTCTTTTGCTGGATTTTCTTTTCCTAACTATCTTCTTTATTGTCAGCAAATTTGGCTATAGTACAGTCAACCTCTTTATCCTAGTCATTAAAATGGATCAGAAATAGAGGAAGTCTGAACATGATCCCTAAGGCACTCCACTCCGTAGTTTGCGAACTTGACAGTTACCCATTAATTCCAACTTTTTGTTTTGTTATTTAGCTAATTTTCTATCTGTGCTAATACATCACCCCCAACACCATGAGCTCTCCTCTTGGGCAGTAATCTTGTATGTGGTACCTTTATTGAAAGTTTGAGGTCATCCTTTGATTCTTTTATTTAAGTAGAGAAGAATGAGAATTTCTTCCCTGAGGCTTGTTTGTCTTTGGAATTCTCTTCCACAGAGATCATTGGAGGTTGGGTCATTGAATACATATAGTCACTGCTGAGTTAGACAGATTATTGATCTATGAGGGAGTCCAAGGTTAGGAGGAGGTGTCAGGAAAGTGGAATTAAGATCCCAAAAAGACAGACTAGAATTTCTTCTAAATGGTGATAAGCTGGGGACTGTGGAGGAGCAGAGAGATTTAGGGACTCCTCTTCTTGAGTTCTCTGCCTGAAAGCAATCTGAAATTGATTATTGGCTAAACGCTGTCATTTTTATGACTGGTGAGGCAAGGAGGCAGACCAGAGTCAACGTCAGCTGAAATAGGGAACGAATCCTGTACTGTTGGCATTAATTTGATCAGCATACTAGTAAGGTAGCCAATTGAGGGATCCAAATACTAAAATCACTAAGTTAGTTGACGGGGTTCAAGAAATAACTTGAAATAAGTAAATAGAACTTTTACTTCAAGGGAGCTGGAATCTGAGAGAATGGAGACTCTGACAGTAACATAGAGCTCTGGTTAGACCCACTTAACATGCAGAATGATACCCTGATTCAAAGCATAAACTAAGTTTTGCATAAACTAAGGCTGCGTTCCCTGGAAATTATAAAGTTAAGGGATGATTTGATTTGAGGTTTTCAAATTGTAAGGAACAGAGAGGTTGGATAGAAACTGTTATAATGGCTTGGAGAGTCTGGGACCAGGGATATTGCCTAAGACCTGGGACCAGGGATATTGCCT